>NW_018128246.1:202546-252282 GCF_001952655.1 Monopterus albus | reverse complement strand
TTTTTGTTCTGCTTCTTTTAGAAAAACAGAGAGAAGCGAGCAGAGGACTGTTGTTCACACGGTGTGCATGTAATATTATACATGTACACACATACAGGACACTACAATCTGTAATCATATGACCGAACACCTGCTACACACATGCCTGGATGGATGAAACCACAATAAACCATTGATCTCTGGATCCTACCTTAATGTGCAGAGACTACATTTACACAAATAAGCCGATGAGAATGTTTATGGCTATTGACGGCTAGTTTGGCCTATGAGTTGATAAAGTCTCGTCTCCTCTAAACAGACAAACATCCAGATGAGCAGAAATGTAAACTCAAAAGTTCAACAGCTAAATGTGTCATTTCATATACTAACAATTGAAACAAACGTAGGATAGACATCCAATGAAACTAAAACACTATCAGACTTTCTACTGAAGAAAGTTCATGAAGAAATAAAAGTGCAATCTGTGAAGCCGTGGGACTTGGTGTGAAAATACTGCAGAGGATGAGAAAGGAAAACACAACTGACTTCCTGCACTTGATTCTGCACCATCTGTGCAGTTCTGAAGACATCCTGTTATGCTCTTACTCGTCAGTTCAGTGCAGAACTCCTGAATCTGTACAGCGTTTGGACTGAAGGAAAAGGACCCTGAAGAAGGAGGGAAGAGCAGTGGTGTGAGAAAAGACATGTATTCAGCAAACTGACAAGTCCTCTGCACAGAACATGAGCCACTGCAACACTTGAAAACATTGTGTGATATTTTGTAAGTGCTCTTATGCTGCTTGACAGCTAAATATTCCAAAGAAGCCTGGTGCATACAAGTTCAACCTTTTTCATACAATTCACATACACAATACACTGCAAAGTACATTGTTTGAGGTAACTATTTGTCAATATTAGTAAAGAGGTTTGTGAATTACAAACTGATAGTTTGACATGTACACCTTCTTCTGCTCCATGCATGTGTAAATGAATGTTTTATAAATTCCACTGAACTTCATGCTACTGCAGGAATACCAAGCATAGACAGAAATGTCTAAGTGCTCTTGCTAAAGGGAGAAATACAACAATGTAATGACTACTCAGAATGTAATATGGCTTTATTACATGGACTGTAATGTTAAGGCACCTGTTAGGTTGTGCATGTTCTAACAAAGGCCCACAGTAAATTCATGATGGGAGGAGACTGAAAAGCAGTCACAGCTCATCCTGGGTTGGGTAGCACAGGGCGGATTCAGTCTCAGCAAAGCAGTGTGTTTACAAATTTAGCTATAGTAATTAGAATGTGCGACAATCTATAAAACAAGAGCAGTGTGGGGATAGGTGTAGAAAATGATTTTTTGCTGTCCTTTTCTCTCCACAGCCAACGTGAAGCAAGGCTCTGAAAATGTCCTTCCGCTCTTTGTAGCTTTTCACTGAGGGTTTCTGGGATGTGACATGTCATAAATCTATAAAGCAAAGCAGGATTTGACCGTTATTAACAGAACTAATGGACGGACTTGTAACATACACCCTCTTATCTTTACTGGGATGTACAGACAAGAGAAATTCTAATTAAGTTATGATGTAGGAAAGTTCAATGTCTTGAAAACTAAATGATGGAACAATCTGCACATCAAAATGTACAGATTAATTTACAACTGCAGGTAATTTGTTCAATCACCGCTGTAACATCCAGCACAGCAGTAAATGAGCATCAGCCCATAAATCCAACGGCTGAAAGAAGATATTAAACCATATCATCAAAACAAAAGTAAACATGGAAATATCCAGTCATCATCACCATATTTATGCATGAGACAAGAACAACAACAGCAAATAAAAAAGGTGCATGAGGGAAAACAACTATCACTAGCTTGTGGGAACCAAACTCCACAGTCCTGTTATTTCCAAAGCTCTCCCACTGTACGAACATAAAGCGAGGGGAATGTGAGCCCACCCTTCGTTAACAACACCAGCTGCACACACATACAAACAAGGGGAAAATGGCAGCGGTTCAACTGAGCTCCCTTCCTTTGGTGAGGGAGTGGAGGAAAAGCCCCGGTAGAGTTCCTCTTTCTCAAAGCTGAGACTTAGCTCTTAAGACCTACCTAGAGCTGAGAGAACAACAGTCACTGTTAATGTAGTGGATTCCCTCTGTATGAAAGAGCCCTTATGTTTACTTACTAGCAGACCTTATGAGGGAACTCTCTCATCCTCCAGGGATGTACAGGGAGAGCACTGACTTGCATGAATGCTGCTGAACAAGCATCAAGATGAGGCAGAAATAATGAGCAGGCAGAAGAAAAACCCTGGGAATCAGTGACAAACAGAGGCAGGGCAGCTGTTTTTCAAGAGCAGCTCTCCCCCTCGCAAAACCTCAGATAGTCTGCAGGATCAAATTGCACAGTTGCCTTTGTTGCATTTAAAGCACAGACAGAGCTTCCCACTTTTGGCCCCCACCCCCGGTTTGGAAAGGAGAGTTTTGTTTGTGTCTATCACAGCTGCTTTACTTAGTGCTGGGCTGAGAGTGTGGATATGCTGCGATTCTCTTTACTCCTGATACAGCAGGTCTGTATGACAGCTCAGTATACTCCATATCCATCAACTCACATCTGAGGTTTGGTCCATATATACAGTCCTACCTGCTGATTGTGCACAGCTGCATATAAAAAGTGACTGATTCTCCTTCAGCCATTCAGGAGTCAGACTAAGAGCATCAGTTCAGCCTGTGAGAAAACAGCAAATCCGATTTGAGGTCTGTTAAAGTGCTGCTTCAAACCTCTAGCTGTAGACAGGCCTGGATTGTACTGCAGTAATGTACTGATCAAGTAGCAGCTTCCAACTCAGTGGTTCTCAGCTTATTTTGGGTGAGCGTGTCCTTAGGCTGAAACTTCTTCTATCTTTTATGCTGTTAGTCAGACAAAACCAGACACTTTGTGATCTTGTGACAGTTTCATTGTTTTCTGAATTTTTATTAATACTGTACAATTGGTTGACTGAGAAAATAACTGGCAAGTGTGTTTGCTGCGGCACTAATGTAATGCAACACAAAATTAAACCCACAGTAACATATTAACTCGTCCAACATTTCATCCTTATACCAAAACAGGCTTTTCTGACTTGGGAGTTAATATGAGATCATTAAAAGCCTTTGTAAGAAATCCAGCTGTGTTGTCTTAGAAAGAAAAGATAAATCAGCATCAGGGGCAGGAGCTCTGATGTGAGAAGGATGCACCAGAAACAACAGAACCTCTTGTGTCCACTCATTAAGAAGACTGGCTACTGGACACAGGGTAGCTTTGCCTGGATGACTGGCTGGCATTAGAGGTAGCTGCTCCGTCTGCCTGGCCTGGTCAGGACGAGGAAGCACTGGAATGAACAATGTTCAGAGCTAATGAGCAATAGAAAGGCCTTGTAAACAAAAACCAGTGAAGTGGGAGTGGGCAGGATGAGGAGCGCATGTAGTGTTAACAAACACACAACAACAAAAAATGTGTAAGTGCAGTGGATGAATCAGTCTGGATAGAACAGGGAGCTGCAGATCAATGTTTTTATAATAATGTATGCAATGACAATGTGAAAAGAAAGTGACCTGAATCTGCAGCTCTAAGGAGCTTTATAGCGAGTTACAGTTCATATTTTAGCTCTTAAAAAAAAGACTAAAAACAGAGCTACAAGGCGACTAAACATTGGATTTACATTCACCAGGGAGTCAGAAACACAGCTCCAAATGAACAGTGTTGGTCTGCAACTGCCAGATGTATAAATAACCAAAAACTGTTTGCTAACAGAATTGCCCTATCAGTCTAAAAGGGGTTCGCGTGTCAGTGTTAGTGTTGTGTTTCTGCTTCAATAAAAAAAATAATAAAAAACGCTCAACAATCGCAGGTCCGTTTAATTTTAGTTTGGCTCTCGGGATTACAGTCCCCAGAGCCATCTATAGTCCCCTTTTTGTAACAGAAAGCTGGTGATACAAAGTGGGAGTGTTGATTTTCAAACTCAACAGCTTCTCTCCTTATCAAGGAAACAATGTGAAGCACCACAGCGCTAAAAACACGTTTTTCATTAGACTGTTTTGTCCAAATTGACACGAGCTGAACCTTCTCACCAAGCTCATAGCGCACTTCATTTTTTTATCTTGGACCTGTCAGTCATCCACTATTTTTACAGTGGGTTAGCATTTCCTTTCACACTCGAGTGTACCAGGTAACTGATTACACCACCATCAAGACAGAAGGAACTAACTGATGATACCTTCTAGATTATTCTTGTTCAGAAATGAATCATGCAAATGCTGAACACTGTGTGACAGGAGCGCAGATATATTCATCCAGCTGGCCAAAAACACAATGCAATGACAAATGCATCAAGACAAGAAGTCCAACATTATGATGAAATGCAACAGCCGATGCAGTTTTCTCATTAACACTAGTTGATCAAATGAAGTGTGGATAATGTGCATTCTTCATCTGAAATGTGGCACACGATTTTATTAGTTTATTAGTAGACCCAGGGTTGTGTTGAAAAGGCAGCATCCTGGGTGAGAATGAGGTGGTAATAAGCTCAGTCTGAAGCTCCAGTTGTCAGCGCAGGGTGTCTGGCACAGCTTTGGCTGACAGCAGCTGAAGAAAACACACGTACAGCTACTGTTCTGACAGCACACACATCACTACCTGCCTAGGAAAATCTATATTTTCCCTGTTAGAAAGCCGATTTAAACACTTGCTCCAGCTGGCTTTAGGAAGTTATACTGGTATCTTTAGCATCTGCATACCTACATGCTGAAAATATACCTGCTGTTTTAACACTAGAAGCATTTTTCCAGCCAGACAGTACATGACCAAACTTGTGCCGGACAGCATTAGATGCAAATCATTTACTAAACAGTCTAACATGTACACCGAGTCATTTCTAAGGAGACCAGGCTGGAAAAGACACATATGATGCTCACTCTTCTGATCTCTGGCCTCAGCCTATATTAAAGGTAGTGTTGGCGAGTCATTTCAGGAACTTTTTTAAAATTCTCTTTTCATCCCACTCTGTCTGTACAGTCAATGCACAAGCCAAGGTGTTGCAGTTGTAGGCAAATGTGTTATTGCTCTGTTTTTGTAGCTAAAGCTAGCGAGCTATGGCAAAGAAGGTACCCAAGCATTTAAGATCCTAAAGTGTGTGTAAGTGACGTTCCTTGAATCATGTGTGTAGTGTAAGTTCACTGAACCACTTCATAGTCTGTGACCTTGTTACCTTTAGAACATCATATATTACTTTGTCATTTCCTTTTTGGTCTTTAACAGCTTGTTTTATATTGTATATTACCAATTAATTTGTCCTTTAATTAATGAAAAGTGTGATAACTGTCCATCACTGGTTCCCAGAGCTTATTATGCCATTTTGTATGAGCTCTTACTTTGTCTGACCTACAAAGATATTTATTAATCAACGATATTAAACAGAAACATGGCACATTCCCACATTTTTACACTAAATCCAGATAATGCATAGATTTTTCTTTTTGATAAATGATTTATCAATTATCAAAATACCCGTTTTAGCACTAACAAGAGCCGGCTAACTAGTAAATAATCAGTCGACGCACAGAATACAGACTGACACCTCAAAGATTGTCTTCCTTGTTAGCTTTCTGGTTTTAAGTAAGAATTTTTGTTCTCACAGCGCTCAAAGGCTCAAACACATGGGTAAAAACCCACAATGCAATCTCTAATTGAGCAGCATTTTCAAGTGCCTCATATTTGATTTGACATTCAGAAAAAAAAAAAAAAAAAACACACTCCCTTTGTGCTATTGTGGCCAGTACTACACTACGTATCATCTCCACTACTGAGAGCCAGCTATTGACTGGCTCTGTGTACTACTACTGTGAAATAGGAGAGGGTGCTGAAAAGCTGAAAAGTGTTAAGTACAATAGCAGGCAGGATCACAGCGCTCCACAGCACGCACACAAAGCGTCTCTGTCAAATCCGATACTGACGCACATGGACTGATGGAGGATGACACACAAGTGGGAACACAATGAGTGTGATCTCACCTACAGTGTCCTTTGATGTGAGAGGAAGTTGCATTTGTTGCATTTTTCTGGAATTTTGTTCATTTTGGTTTATGCTGCAGTTACAAGCAAAACAAACGGCAGGTTCCATGATATGAACATAGAGTCGGTTACAGTTTTCTTCTTCAGGCTCTGTGTTGCACACATTCAATTTAAAATGAATGATTCCTAAATTAAAGTCTCCCTTTTATTTTGACTGGCCAACTCTAACACATGATTTCAGTCTGACTGAGCTGCATTCTTCTTGCTGAAGACCAGACTAATTTTGAGCACTGTGCTATTTTTGTGCATCCAAGTGTGATGATTCTTGTGATAACCTCAGCACATAGCTAATCTACATTGCTGTATCAAATCTACCTGTCAACGGTGTAAAGCTTCAGTGAGAGGAATACACAATTTAAATCTAATCTGAGTCATCGCAACAACTACACTGCTACGAAATAACATCTGAAAAGATTTATGTACCAAAGTTAAAAAGTAAAGGAAGAATATGACAATTTACACATGCCTATTTTGTAGTCACAATTGAACAAACATTATTCCGGCATTTAAGCTAATGCTCAGCTTCCCTGCTGAGTGGAATAAACAAGCTGGTAAAACATAATCTGTCTTTCAACTGCTTGTCCTGTTAATTCAGCGTCTTTCAGGCTGAAGTGTCTGAATGTGCCCACTCAAGTTTAGAGAGCAAACATCAGCCAACCTCGGCAAATCAATACGTGTGCTCTGAGAAAAAAAAAATGTGCACCCTCACAGCTGCTTACTGAAAAGCACAGTTTTATTCAGTGAGGGACAGAAAGCTTGAATGTTACGGTCAAATGAAGTAGTGATGCGAAGCTTTTACACACCAAAAGCAATGTGGAGCAACTGTGTGAATGTACAAATACTCATCGTATTTACTACAACGCGGGGGCAGAAACAACACTGCTCTGGAAAGTTAAACAGTGATGAATGTTCATTCATGTAAACTGGATGTATGACAGCGTCTTTAATTAGCAGTAACAGAGGTCAGCCATTAGTCCATCAATTGTTCGTTAGACTGTTGCCTTTTCACCTTGCAGTGATGAACCTTGACTCTACAAAGCTACACTGTCAACTGTCATCGTCTCCTTCACCATTCGGTGGCACCCGCTAAGGGTTGCCACAGCTAATCACTAGGATCCGCATTTACGATTTGGCACAGATTTTTACACTGGATGCCCTTCCTGACCCACCCCTTCGCCCTGAGACCAACTCAAAATGTGAATTCCAATTCCTCTAATTGCATGAACATTTCCTTCACTTGCATTTTATCCTTGCATCCTAGTCCCACCCATGTAAGATCCAAGGAAAGGTTGCAAGGAGAAAACTGTGAGGGGAGAGGAACCGGGAAAACGTTTTAACTGACAAGATGTCTTTGCCTCTGATTCTTCACGTGAAGCATCCAGTCACAAACTTATTTCAGATAATCTGGCATGTCAATCTGTAACAAATTTCTACGAAGGAGGCGCTCATGTCAGTTATAGCTTCTCCAGGCAGAGCAGAAATAAGAGCTATGGGATGTCCATCATGCAGGGGAACTGGGATTCACCTAAAGACTGCACTGGTTTATGTGACCCCAGTGGCTGGTGCACCTACAGCACTTGGTATTCCCAGGTGGTCCCCCATCCAAGTACCAACCAGACCTTCACTACCAAGATTAGATGAAGTCAGGCACAACCAGGACGGCATAGCTACTAAAACAGCTCTATCAACATTTAATAGAAAACGAAACAGCTGCAGAGTTTTCTGGCTTTGGCGATGAACTTGAGGTTTAAAAGAAAATGGGCTGTGCAGTGTGCAATGGTGCATTTTGCTTTTCAAATCGAAGGTTAATGTTTCATGGGAACAGAATTCATCTTCGCATTTCTGCCAAACTGCTTGGCACTTAAAACTAGAAAGAAAGTGAGAGTGAGAGAAAGAGAGCAATGTGAAAACGGGAAACTGCTCTGCTTAAATGTGTCATATTCTCCCAGTTATTCACTGGTGGTCCTACTGCTTCCCCATACAGGTTTTTATAATAGCTTTTTTAGCAAGTAAACAAACCAAAAGCAACCACAAAACATCTTCCAACAATATATTCCAGTGAGAATCTGGGATCCAGACTAGATCAGGCTTTGTTTTGTGTGAGGCGTCCCTTTAAATGTGCCTGGTCATTGCAATTACAGACCTGCTTTTCTAGTTAATTAAATTGTCTTTGGCTCATGGGGGATAAATAAAGTCCCAGCACTCCACACACACTTTCCTTTGTCAGTGTCCAAATTTACCACATCAGTCTGCAGCTGCAGCAGCAGCTCAGAGAACTCTGCATTTGACACTTGAGTGTTTATGTGCTGGAGGAAATGATAAATATAGATGAAGGCCAGATAAAAACAGAAGAGAAACTACACAGTGCTGACAAATTATAAACTGTAATTGCAACTCCCTTTCCGTGCTTTTAAACAAGACCAAGTCCAACTTGTGATTACTGTCAACTGATGAAAACGGATGCAAAAACTAATAAGACTGATACAATTCTTCAGCTCAGTCAGAATTATTATTAAATATTAAACAAGGCCAATAGCTACTGAAAACTCAAGGCAACAATGGCTGACACTCAAAACAACACATGCTCTTTAAGGGTTGGGAACACAATTCAATCAGGCTTTAAATGTGGCTCGGACTGATGGAAAAGACTGGTGTCAGTTTTCTGCAGTGCATTTCTCTAGTCAGATGAGTCCCATGAATATCAGCCTCTGACTGTCACTACCTGTGCAGAAGCCACAGGGATGATGGCTTTGGAGCACAACAACAGAACCCACAGGGCTGGGGGCTCTGCGCTGTCCGACCTGTCTCGGTATGAAAACTCCCTGGTGAGGCCGAGCTTTTCATTAGCATGAAGCGAAATGTGGGAGGGCGCCTCAGAGTGCTCCCTGCCCACTCAGCTGTAGTGTGGGCCACAAATGGCACAGGCAGAAAAACATTATGCAACCCCCGTGCTATTGTGTACAGCGGAAGGGTAACCATGGCAACAGGATTCAGAGCCCGAGCAGAGGAACCGGTGCAGGTTGGAGGAAGGAAGTGTGGTAGATAATCCTGGGTGGGAGTAAACAGTGTGTGTGTTTGTCTATAGATATGAATTTGTCAGGACATCCTGGTGGAGCTTTTTCCTCATCCCTATTCAGTTTATTTAATATCAATAATGCCATGCCCACAGCTCGCCACTAGTTTCTGATTGGCAGAGCAGAAATACACGTGTCTGAACTATAGTGGGAGAACGTTTCAACAACCATTCTACATCAGTGCTCCAGGTAGGGCTGGGCAACAAAACAATTCCAGATAAAAGTAATATCTCAAAAATACTTCGGTGATATTAGTTGACAACACATAGCGATGTCACAGAAACAAAGTTAATAATTCTAACTAGTCCTACAGACTGACCTGGAGCTAGACTGGCCTTTGAGGCTGCAGTGGGAACTGCAGAATGACGTGACAGACCTTGGCCAAAAAGACAGATTAACCTGCCTATTATTTTCTTGGTTCAAGTATAAATAGTTTTGTCTATACGTCAGAAAGTAGTAAAATGTTTTGTTTACTCTGACCTAAAGCAGAAAATCTTTAGCATTTGGAACCAGATAAATTTTGTTCAAAAAATATCTAAGATTTTTTGCCGATTACTTTTTAGTAGATCAATAACCCACTGATCATCGCAGTTCTACAATCACTGAGAAGAGGAGCAGCTGTGTCACAAACACCCTGAAATGTTTTTTGAATGATCATAATTTGACCTGATGTAAGAGACAGAAAGCGACAATGGCCACAGCAGATTTAAACATGAACTAGGAGGAAAACCAAGGCACAAAGATATTAGTATGTGTGAAATGATACCGTAAGCCTACACCTACAAAGAACATTTATCCATAGTGATAGGGCCTCTACCATGCTGTGATTTCCCATCATTTGAGAGCACGCTACAGGTGTACAGACCTGTTTCCGCTCACAGATGTTCCACAGTCTGGCAGCCAGATGTGAACTCAGCAGGGACGAGTCTCATCCAGATGATTTCAGCTTTAAAAACGACAAGTGACAGTGCTGACAGACGCATATCTGACAGAAAGCTAAATGAGGAGCAGGCAGTGTTTGCCCTTGTCTGGTAGCCACAGTGAAAAGCCATTGAACGTGCCAGGAGAATGTCACTCACCTCCCCCAGCTGCAGCACCAACAATGCACATATTGTGCACAGAGGTAAAGAAACGTGAAATGTTTGCTTTACCGTCTTCAGAGTGATTCCCAAACATTTTCAGCGTCAAGAGCTCCAGAACAGACTCCTCAAGGCCAAACACTCAGGGATTTTATTATGATTCATCACATAAACACAGGAGTGGATTTAAAACACATTCTTTTAAGCATATGGGCACGTAGAAATTCCTCCTGATACCCTCCAGTGATCTCTGTTTGTTTGAGAAAGAATCATCCTGACCAGTGGTTATAATGTGCCACCTCTTACAGAGCTCCCAGAGAACCCGTTAATCATGCAGGACTAACTGGGGAGAAGCCTGATAAAAACAATAAATGTGAAAGAATGCAATGGGTTGATGAACTGTGAAGCTCTCAGTTATCCTCCATGCTGACTTGAAGGCTTAAAATAGTTATAATTAACAGATATTCTGTAAATTTCACTGTTTCCATATTAAAAATGACCCTCCTAAATGCCTAGGATGTGGTATTATATCAACAGCCTCCGTGGACACTAAAGCTGAAATCCATATTCATATACCAATTAGAATCACATTAGACAGAGTGAGGCACAGACACTGCTGACAATGACCACTGAAATCACATTGCGGCTTCTCTCACATCTGGACAACACTACCTGGCCAGTATCACTCCAGTGTGGGCTGGGTATTGTTTGAAATCTTCTGTTTATAAAGTTAATAAGATAACTGAGTTTGGGAGCCGATATCAAAACAATACCGTCACTCACTTTAAGAAACGGAGCCCAAATAAATCAGTTACCCCCCAGGAAAATGGTTACAACTGGTGGTTCCTTTCGCTTTCCTTTTGCAAGTTTTGATTATATGCACTTTGCTTTGAGGCAGCAATGCAGCTTAAGAAACCTAATATTATATTTGATTAAAGTGTAATCATTTCTTCCAACTTCAGCAGAGGCAATCTTTATTTCAGACAAGACAGGGAGCATTCACTATAAAATCCTGCAAGAAGCACATCTTCCTATAGAACTCTTAAAAACCAGACCTTCAATCCATTATCCAAACAACTTATTCCTGAAAAGGGTTGTGGGGGTGGGGGGTGGAGCCAATCCCAGCTGACACTGGGTGAGAGGCTGGGTACACAAATGTCATGAAAACCTTAAATACCTGACAGGTATATTTCACTCAATGCCACAAACGCCCCGCCACCATTTTCAAAGATTTTTATTGTAAACCTATACGCGTCTCATGGATCACCGGAAGTGCTTACCAATAACCATCAGCTTGATACTTGATCTGATATTTGGTTCCACTGGGTGAGCACCTCTCACATGGCTCTCAGGTTCACCTGTCTTCTTCTGTGGATACTGATGTGCTCAGTTTGTTCGACAGGAGGACAAAAAAGACAAATACAGAAAGCAACTGGATATCAGGCCGTGCATACAAATTAAGAGAAGTGCAAGAGTGTTGTTCAAGGAGAGGGAGGCGGCAGGTGAGGAGGGGGCTGCTGCTGCTGCTTCAGTGGGTACATCTGTCGTCTCCTGGTTGATTTTGTGCCTGCTCTTTAAAACAAGGTCCCTATATGTTTGGTGAAACTGACATTCAGCAAGTTTCGAGGTGTTTAACTCTGTCATGTCAGGGAAAGTCAGCGGACACACAGACTGGTTTTGTTACTTTTGCAAAGACGGTACATGACGATGTGACATCAAATACTAAAAGATGAGGGCAACTTATGATCTGTGGTAAAGACTGTCAGATTAGCAAAGGTGGACTTCTTTACCTCCAGTCTGACCTTTGTGACATTAATTAAAGATGAACGGCCCAGCGGCCTTTGATTTGATTTGATTTGATTTATTCTTTCAAACATGTAAAAACAGTCAATCTGTCAACACACATAATTTCACACATATCCACAAATACATTATCAATTTGCTTATACCTAGTACATGCTTGAACGGAGTAGGAAGAAGTCAGACTTATCCAGTCCTACCCCTAACATCATCTTATCATCATTGGTTTGCAAGCAGTATTACTACATGGATAATTTTGTTCTACACCATGCTAGTGATATACTAAAAAAATTATAACAGTGTTAACATTCTTACATAATTACATACTTTGATAATTATCTTCTACATCACACAAGTAGAATTATACACCACACTCACAATGTTACACCTGATTAATCATTAAACCTGTTCTTGCATATATCTTGATTGACACATACCTTTATATTTGTGTTTAAACTCATCAATTCTTACTGTTTTTTATGTCCACACTTAAATTATTCCATAGTTTTACCCCACTTATGGAAATACAGAATCTTTTTTTGGTTGTACGTATCGCATGAATTTTTAAATTTAACTGACATTCTTTCTTTTGATTATCTCATGCCGACTAAACACAACCTTTTGTGTTTATTCAAGACAAACTTCTAGTGACACAAAAAGCTTTATCTTTTGTGCATTACAGAATTTCTTTGGACAATGTCAGCGGCTAAATGATAAACAACTAAAGTAAAACAGCAAAGTATTAGCAGAACAGTGCTACACATGTGAAACTGCTTCACATTTGCAATTATATATAGTCCAACACTAAGTGCTGCATGCTGGCAGGGGCACATCAGAAGGAGAGGTGTACTGACGGAGGAAGCTTAAACCTGTTGGTAAACTAAGCTGTAACCAGGTCACAGAAGAAAAATGTTTGTTTCAACAGAAATACAAGTGTGCTGCCTGTCTTGTTATTCCAATATGGCAGCTGGCATTTTAAATAGTTTGCAATTTAACTATTGAATCATATGCAGCCGTCTTTTATTGATTTTTAAATGCTCAGAAATATGTTCCTGTCACTCTATTGTTTGCATTTGAATACTTATTTTAATGTCGCCGAAATCATCAATGAACTTCATGCCAGTTTAGTTTCTGACAGTCTAGGCTATAGATATTAAAAAATGAAAGAAAGGAACCAAACAAAAAGTCGCATTGAAGAGCCGACTGACAAAAACCTTAGCCGGGTACAGCTCTACATCTTTTCAATGTAACATAAACTTTACCCTCACCCACCACACACACACACACACACACACACACACACACACACACACACACAGGTAACAGTGAATGCAGAAGTAAAATTAGCAGGAGAAAGAGAGGGAAGTGGAAAGTTGTCATTCCCTGACAATTAATGCTTGACTGCTTACAGATCGCTACTAATTGACCACAAAGGGCTGTAGCTCCCACTCCACGTCCAACGCACACAGAGTGCAATACCCCTGCCATTCATCCGCTAACACAGTTGGCAGGAACCCAATTATCCACCACTGTCTACAGAGATTAAGTGAAAATAACCCATTATGTTCCTCGAGGACATTCCAACTGAGTCAGGTTTCAACTTGGCTCATAAGATGACCACAAACTGACAAGTGTTGCAGGTGCGATCACAAAAATGAAGTCATGCCGGCCAAAATAGACAAACTGTTCTTCAAGACATAGAGTGCAAGAAAGGAAAAAAGAAAATCTGACTTCAAACCTGCAGGAATGTGGCCACCAGTAAATCTGCTCCTATTTTAATCTCTTCTCATTTTCAAGCTACACAATATGTAAACATTTTTGCTCTTACTTTGAGTACTTCTCTCATGATGATCTTGAGGTCAGAGTAATTTTACCATGCTTCTCTGACTCATACACTCCTTACTACTGCTAGATGTTGGCAACTGACAGACTGGAGCTCAGTGCGCGTTTGCACTCTGCTGTAGATAAGTGTGTCATCTAAACAACTAAAATGTAAATACACAACCAATGGAAGACAGGCAGTGTTATCACAGGTGTCTTTCCATATAAACAGTTCTCAGTTTGACCTCAGATATTAGTAAGGCTCGTTGGTCAAGCACATCTTGGGGCCTTCAACCACTGATGAAACCCCCAAAATGTGGCTGAACAAGTAAGCTGTGTAAGTCGTGATGAGAATTTTTGTCAGACGTCTAAATCCAAGGTTATATATTGCACCAGCATCTCTGGTAAAACAACCAATGTAAGAAACTCCTGCACACTGTGATGCTTTAGCTGAATCTATTAATACACAAGCTACGTTTCGGTCTATTTGATCTTCATCAGGTTCTGCAGGAGCACTGCAGCCTTCCATCTATATACTAAAGTTCCCATCAAATTGCCAATTAGAACAACCTAGAAACCAGGTCACTGATTAGTGTCACCTTAATATACATCTTCACTGAGGAGCCGAATGAAACATTTTTCTTAAAAAAAACTGATACATAATGATGATGATGATGCATTAATAACAATACCTTAAATTCCTAGGCTGTCAAACCAATCATAAAAATTACCATGTGAACAGTACATTGGCTTCCAGATGATACCTCAAATATAAAAATATATTTAATAAACCCCCACATACTGTATAAAACTAAATCCTATACAAGGGTAAATAAAATGTCTAGGTGATCAGGGCAGCCATACAAACGTCTATATGATCCTAAAAATAGTTTTCAAGTAGCGTCATATATCAATATAGAAGATGCTCAGTCTGACACATCAGATGAATCTTATCCACCCACTTACAAGGCATTAAAAGACACCTCCGGGCATAACAGGCATCAACTTATAAAAATGTGACAACCCTTGCACATAACAGCCATTTAATTCAGCTGAGGGTCAAAACAGGAACTGCTATATTATTCAGTTATATTGTGTAAACTCTGCATTTCCTCTTTTGCCTGTGTCTATCATCGTAAGTCTATCTAGGTGGGGGGCAGGGAGGGATGGGCTGGGTGAGTGCGACGTCTCATTAAGCCCACTCCTGCTACCCAGACTGCCTCTCCACCCAATAGTGCAACCCATCATAGGGGGGGCAAATCTAGGCCAGTATGGACTGTATGCACAGTAGCGGTGTGACGAGTTTTCATGCCACCAGATCTTACAATATTAAAACATGGCAATATTCCTCGTCAAGGTAAAAGCCGTGATATCAGTAGTCCAATGATGCTACGTATTTTCACCCTCATGGCAGCACACCAGATGCTGACATCAACCGGCAAAGGCGCTGCATTGACCAATCACACATGGGGGACAATCGGGACATGGACGCCCATGGGAAGAAGACTCTTTTGTTTACCCTCTTAACGTGAGCATTCATTTCTACTCACTGTCAAATTGGGGCCACAATTAACGCACCATAATGACACACCATGCATTTTCGTTAGTACTGGATGTTAGGTGTTATCCATCGATGCCGACACACTGGTGGTAAAATTGGTGCTAAGGTAGAGTAAATTACGTTAGCAGCGTGGCTAACCAAAACACTGCAACACAGCGGAAACTCACACACCGGAATCGTGAATGAAGCCACTCACATGGACTTGTCACATGCCTACAACACTCCCTCACTGTTTGTTCATTTGCACTGTAGAATCCTTTCTGAAATACACCAACCCCTAATCCTCTACAAACTGCAACCACATGCCCAGACGCCCACCACAGACAGATTGAGGGCCTATTGGTAGCAACCACAGAGTAGTCAGATTATTGCAGACTAATGGCAGAGGCAGAGGGCTGCAAAAATACGCAAAGTGTAAAACTGCCCTGAGGACCAGATGAAACGCACACACTAAAATCATTCCACAGTCAGCCTGAGAGTGGCTGAGTCAGAGGAGCTCCAAACAAATGACAACATGGAAACAGGCCAACAGTAATTCTGCTTTGCTTGTTTCTTGATGCAGACTCTGAAGTTGCCCTGAGGTAATGCTAAATGACTGCATGCTGTGGTTAGACCAATATAAACATTTGCTAATATTCTAGACAGATATTGGCCCCGTATGAAAGATCAGATATCAGCCAGCGAAGTGCCGTCTGCAGCCGATGTTAACAGCTAGGCAAAAATACTTAGTAAAATCTGTAATTAGACTTTAATTTCTCTCAATATCTTTTTAATGATACCGATTTTTCCCAGTCCCTAAAAAGCATGGGGTAAGCCAGAGAGGTCCTTGGCATCATTAGAAGTTAGTTTGGGTTTCAGTTTTTCTTTCAAATTATGATTTAAAAGTTGATATGATTCTGGGGTAAACTCTGAACACTTGTCTTTGGCAAGAAAATGGGGATATGAAGAAATCCAAGGTTGCAGTAAACTATCATATTCATGATCACTTAATCGGGTGAGTATTTTTTTCATTAAATATCAACAAAATCACAAAAGAAAAAATGCTTATTACAGTCTCCCACAGCCCACGGTGACATCTTCACGGTTTCTAAACCACAAATCTTCAGTTCACAGAGAAATGAGACAAAAAGAAATGACAAATCTTCACATCTGACAAGCTGAATCCAGATGATATTTAAGCATTTTTGCTTCAAAAGTGGCTCAAATCTAAAACACTTAATTTTTTGACAGTCCATTAATCATTGCAGCTCTAAAACCGCACAATGCATTGACTACTGGACTATAAACAGGTTTGAGAGCCTGTCCTTCAAAGTGCTGCTGTTCCTCAACTGCAGGCCACACAGGCTCTAATACAGCTTTGATCCCCGCAGTCCGACAGCCGCAAACCAAATCACCACAGTGAAACCATGAAACGCTTCAACGATGCTTCTCCCTTCACTCCACCGTCATTTTGAAGAGGCATCAAATAAGGGATTCTCTGAGATGCCAGTAGCTGTAATGTCTTCAGCAATTCCCTGCTGATCTCAGGCATGAATTGAGAATTTTCTGCCAATGTGTAAGGCAATTAGAGAGATCAACAGAGCACAGTCTTGACTTATTAGAGCCATGTGTTTGTAGAAGACCAGCAATGGGGGCAATTCATCAATCAAAAGCTGACATAACTGGTCATTTTTGGAGACCGTTCAAAAGGGAGAATGTGATCACTGATGCATTGGGGTTACCACAATGCAACGACTTGATGCATCACCTGGAGGCTCAACAGCTAAACCTCCATGTAAAAATCCTAGTTGTCCGAGTTGCCAGCACCTCCAGGGCTGCTAAAAATCTGCCTACATATCCAACATTCAGTATTCTGTGTATAGAGAAATACTAGTCCAGGACAAGGTGGTTCAATCAAGGTACACTTTGAGACAGGAATATATAAGATGACATGGCACACGTGGCTCAAAAATAACCGTTATCCAACTCCTCTGGTTAGCGAGTTCTGCATCTGCGTTGCTTCTTCCACACTCCCCTCCTCATTATACTGCTTGCACACTCACTCTGTCTAGATACTAATAAAAGTTAGATGCTCAGCTTCACCAGGCTGCAGTTCTACCATGCATAAACACCAAAGCAGCCAGTTGTCAGTGTCACGGCTTGGGTGACTTCCCACTTTGCCAATGGGCAACGTTCCAATTCCAGCCTGGAGTACAGTCAGATCAAAAGGCTCTGTGTCTAATAGCATGTGAAGATCTACAGTGCAGGCCCCGCTTCACCGGCTTTTATCATAAACTAACTGGTTAATCCCAAATTCATCCAAGTTAAAGCATGGTGCATTAGGTGAACAAATCTGAAAATATAAATGTCAACTCTGGGCATAGCTGTGCTGTGAGAGGTTTGACATGAACGGTAAAGAAAAACATCAACAAGATGTAGTTTCAAAAACAAATCAAAAGTAATACCAAGTCTGTCTATAGTATTTTACAGATGACCAATCTAAAAGTATGCTAAATTTCTTCTTCAGATTACGCATTAGCCTTGAGCTCCCTCCAAGTAGCAGATACTTCTGTCCGATAAAGGAATTACATCCTTCCAAAAACAGACTTGCGTAATACTCTGTTCTCCACTGGAGCCAACTCAAAAGGACAGCTTGCCTTTATAAAAGAACTCAAATGTTGTTTACCAGAAAAGAAAATGTTTACTATAGTTCAACCCTCCAAGTGTTGAAGCCTCACATGGAAGGCAACCTGATTTAAAACTCTCTATTCACCTAATCAACAGACAATGGATCCTGACCAAATGAGACACTCACATAGCGTCTCTTTACCACCAGCCAGAAATTCAATCCCAGTGCACAACGCTCCCCAATGGTCTCTGTTACCAAAGCAGCATAGTGAAGCAGCCACAGCAACATCAGCTCTCCTCCACAGTGTGGGAAAGGAGGAGCAGTGTTGCCAGACGGGCCCAGGAGAGCGGAACACAACTGGTTGATTATTACCTGCACGGTGTACATGTGACACTTTGATAACTGGAAACTGACAGGGATCCATTTCCATGTTTTGTACAGTCTCATGAGAAGGCGTCTGCAGTCCAACGTGGGAATGAATGCACTCGTTTGCTTGTGTCATTTCTACTATACTGTTATAGCTTTTTATCTATGCAGCAGTAAAGTTGAGCTGAGAACAAGACACTGACACTGTGGTTTTTATACCTAACAGGGCAGCACGGACGACGGATCACTCTATAGCCTTTGTGTTACCATCTTGCTTTATCATTCAGGCAACTAGTAAAACATGAAAAACAACCACAAGACCCAAACCACCTGTCTGGTCAAATTATTTAATCTATATTCAGTCCTTTACCCTCACAGTTGACATCCATCTTTGACCAAACACAGAGTGGACGAGGTGAAACCAGGCTGTGCCATGATGCAAATGCTCTCCCTGTAAAGATGCAGAGTGATACCGTCTGCCCCCACCTGCAATACATCTCCAGGCAAAGGCAGCCACAGTAACAGACACTAAACTCTTCATCTGTGACAACAATGCATTATGGACTGTATTCATCACAGCCTAGTCAGCATGGGGGAACACATGTCCTACTCATAGGCATTGCTTGGGTGACAGACTGAACTAGTGTATGCACCAAAACTATCAATGTGCAGAATGATGGATGCATCACGGCCGGAGAACATATTTAAGATTAATACACGTAAACTGAATAAAACTAGCGCTGCAGCACAGTGACAGCCCCCTTGATTAATGGAATGGCTTCATGGTATTGCTTGATAGTATTTCATGCAGAGAAAACACTTCCTGCATGTGAGGCCACAAGACTGGTTGTTTAGACTTGGTCTCTTTTTCCTTTTTGTTAGCAGCTTCGGTCAAGTTTGTATTTGTACTACTGCCATTTGGAGCCACGGAAACTGGACGTTTCAACCATTTACAGCAAATTTACTTTGACCTTTCTGTTGTCTTTTTTTTGTAACTAGTCTTAATCAACTAAGAATTCACTCAGGGTGGTGAAAAATTAACGAGTCTTGTGCAGTCAAACTGCTATGACTGATAAATTATTCTGATAATAATTATACTAAAGATCAGTATCACAGAAATTTGCAATCCTATTTGTCGGCTGGTTTTCCTCCTAAACACAAATATGTGGATATCAAATCACAATTTCTATTTTTTCAAATTAATTGTGTATCTTTCTATGGGATTCAAGTACCCCTGGTTGGGAATAACTGGATTAGATAATCTGCAACTGTTTTGATTACTTGTCATTGTTTAAGTTAAACTGCTAAACATATGGGATTTTTAGCTTCTCAAACGTGACAATTTTCTGCTTTTCTTTGTCATAAATGAGAGTGAAGTGAATATCTTTGGATGTGGGACTGCTCGTCAGACAAAACAAGACATTTAAAGACACCACCTAAAGATGGGAGGAATTATAACTGGTTTTTCAACACATTATATATCATATATTATTCAGTCCATCTAAACATAATCGGCAGAGTAACTGGGTTTGATGCATGCATTCATGTTTGTGTGCACTGATTAAACCCATGTTGCTAGAGTAAAGAATGAAAACATTTATTTAGGACTATTATATGAACAGCCTGAAGAGGTTGTATGTAACCTATTCATTATCTGAAGGCAGAGCTGAACATGAGGTGTTTCCCCAGTATCTCACCCACCCTCCTCCTCACACTTCAGCCATGAAAAGGGGAAGTTTATATGAATTAAGAACAAGTATAAACCCCAGTAAAACCTACCTCCCCAGCTCGTCTCCGATTT
Organism: Monopterus albus; assembly: GCF_001952655.1. Lineage (NCBI taxonomy): Eukaryota > Metazoa > Chordata > Actinopteri > Synbranchiformes > Synbranchidae > Monopterus > Monopterus albus. The sequence continues at coordinate 232,087 of NW_018128246.1, read as the reverse complement.
CATAAAATTCCGCCACATTTTCCTGGTTGAAAACAGTCATGTTGTCCAGGCACTTCCTTCGTCCCTGTCCCCTCCTTGACCACAGGCTTGTCCTCAGAAATGGCACACCGGCTCTTCACAGCGACATCATCCCTCCCAGCAGCCTCCGGCCAGCACTCCTCCTCATCTTAGAGCTTCCACACCAAGTGAAATAGATCAATAGGAAGAGAAAGAACCCATTAGACCCGGATTATGAAACCTGACTGGAGTTGCGGGATAAAGGTGGGTGTCCAGTCAACAAAAGGAAACTGAACCTGCACCTTCACCTTCACGGCGACGTCACGACTGCTGGAGCTGCTCTTCCCTACTCTCTTTATCCTTTTCCCGGGTGTCAGTTTGAATTACTGGGCTATAGCAGCTGCTAATTTAAAGGATACTAGTAATAATAACCCTAAGTATGTCAGCACTGGCTGGCTAGGAATGCAAATAACCCTTCATGAAAGCTTGGTGTAGCCATGGGAAACACGGCAATCTACTCCTCCTCCTTTTAGTCCAACAAGGAAAACTGAGTAAAGTCATATCTTCGATAATTAAATAATGACCTGGACAGGTGTATAAGTCATCTTAACTGTGCACGAAAAAGACACAACCCTGAAACCCTGATGTAAAAACCAAATCAGTGAGCTTTTCCCAAATGAAAGCCCCTGTATGTCCCTCTGCAGTGTCAAATACTAAAAATCGTTATCATTAGCTACGTTTGCCGAGCGTTATTAACTAGCCCTTTCTTGCTCAGAAAAAAAGGCAAATTGAATGAATGCACTGTAAAGTGCCTTACACTATGACGGTGTGTGTCCCGCTGCCAAATGTAGCCGAGATTTCATGCGTTTTGTAGGATCCTTTGACCCAGGTTTGGCTCACGGAAGACAAAATGCTGGGCTGAACCGGAGAAATCAACGTTAACAATGTAAGGCAGACTGGTGCGGGAGCTGCGTTTACGTACTATGGGAAAGTTGGGGAATATGGGTCGGAGCGCTCGGTGACGCTACTTGGATAGTTCGCATTTTACTAAACGCCAATAACACCAGGAAGTCACAAATGAAAGATCCGTAGATTAGTTGTATTTGAATTACAAACAAACCAGGATTTACCACCAAAATATTAGGTAATCGGTCTTTTCACACGAGGAAGCTGAAATTTACATTTTTTACTTGCCTTAAATGCCACACCAGTGTGTGTGTCAGCTGCAGGAGCTGCTTCGGACGCCAGAGGGCAGCAAAGTTTTTATTTTATCATCCAGGGGAAACGTGTTGTTAAAATATTAACTGTGATTCCGTTAATCATTTTTGTTTAAGAAATTTCATGTTCACATGGTAAAATTTACACAATTCAGCTGAAGTGAATTCTGCAACAAGTCTCATTATTATAATATTATGAGAAAATAAAGCAGATGAAGCCTCCCATAGGCTCCCCAGACTGAAGGAAACTTTCTCAAGTCGTTTGGTGCCTGTTTGTGGTCGTTTTGTCCCTTTGTGGTTGTTTAATGGTTCTTTTTGGCAGGTTTGTGTCTCTCTGTGGTCATTTTTCATCTCTTTGTAGTTGTTTTGTGTCTCTTTGTAGTGTCTGTTTTTAGTGATTTAGTGAGTCCTTTTTCATTTCTATAGTCACTTTTTGTCTCATTTGTGATCACTTGATGGTTCTTTAAAGTAATTTTTCATTTCTTTGCGGCCATTTTGCTTCCCTTTGTACTTCTTTTGTGCCTCTTTGGGATCACTTTCCATCTCTTTGTGCTAATTTTGTGTCTTTTAACTGAGCTGTGCCCACATGACTTTCAAACATGAAATTTTAACATATACTTCACTCAGAGGCTTTTAATTCTGACTTTGTGAGTGTGATTTGTCTGAGAAAAACAATTTAGTTAGTTTTGAAAAATGTTTTTAGCATTGGGCAATAGGACGTTTTGATAGAGATCAAAACAGAATAATGCAGTGTGAATCCATAGTTTAACCACATTCATAAAATAAGTTAAATTTGTGACAAATGCTATTGCACTGTTTTAATAGTTTACATGATTAATAACTTGTCAAAGTTGTTAGGACATACTACTTTGTGATGAAGAGGTTGTGAGGCTGAGAAGAACACAGAGTTTTTGGAGTAGTAGAAAGACATACTTGTGAACTTGATAAAGAAGGCAGCAAATCTCACCAGCTGAAGTGAAACGGTTTCTGTCATTACAAACTGCAAAAACTACAAGTGAGCCAGGTGGTTTTTACTATGTGAAAAACAGGTAAATGGAAAAGAGGGAATGAGTTCCGTAACTCTTCCAAAGATGCTTTAACTGCTTTTTTTAAAGGGACGTGTGTTCAAATCTCTGCTACAAATGTAAGTCTCATAGATATTTATTCATCTGTTTACCAAAAAATACTGAGATTATTTCAATACTTTACAAAAATACTTCCCCTTTAATGAATTCATACACAGCATTTCCCCTTTGTGTTCAGAGGACTTCATATCTGGTGTATTTATTTTTCTAATAATTGCTTTGGGACTCAAGTTGACTAAATTGCATTAAGCGCAAGTGAAGTTTTATGATGCTTTGGTTTTAGAAAGTGCAATGACAAAAACAATATAAAGCTGCACATTTGTGTATGAACTTTCCTTTCATTTTAATTGTCTATATAGTCACAAATGTGCAGATGGAGTTTGGTAAAAACTTTATAGCTTAATTTTGAGCCACAAGATCATAAGCACCTTCCTCACACCAAACTGTCAGCACAATAATTAAAACAGTGGAACCTCATCAATCATATATTACATACTGCATATATTTCTTCTTGTATATGTAAAGAAGTACTCCAACATAGACTGAGCTGTAATGATTCACTGTCCTCTGGTTGTTGTGTTTCAGCACTGTAAGATTCTTCCAGTATTACTCATTAATTGGAAACATCAGGCTGCTGTTGTGTTATTTGGCAGGGACATTACTACTGTGATATAAAGGATATTACACCACCTGCTGGTGATGAGCTGTACACATACTGTATCAAACAGCATTTATCTGCCAGTTACCGGTTTCTGGTTCCTACATTTTATTTAAGCAACAGTTTGCAGGTTAACCATTAAGTGTGAAGTGCTGTTGTTTACTGAAAACTACACCCGAAACTCATTTCAATGTATTTACACAGGAGACTCCTGTAGCCTCCTGCCACAGCAGAGTCACACGGACTCTCTCTTTACAGGCACAGTATCGTGATATTATATGACACTATACAAAACACTGTAGAGAAGCATGAGAAGAAACCCTGTGGTGCAGAGCTATTATGCAAATATGTTTAGTGTGTGAACCAGACTGAACTAGAGCTATGTGAGTTTAAAAAAAAAGAGAGAGAATACAAATGTACCACACTAGATATGCTGTACCTTTAACTCAAAACATTTGTTCCAAATGCCTCAGTCTTAGAGGCGTCAGGTATTTGTCAAAGCCAGCCTTCACTTGTAGACGATGACAGAAAAACACCATCATCTTACTGTTAATGGAAAAAGTTCCAACTATACAGATAAGATGTGTTTTTATTGCAGTAAAACATTTTAAAGTACAAAAGTATACAAAATGGTTATGATGACACTGATACAAATCAACATACTTTTTTGTCACTTGGAGAAACAGTTCTCAAAAAGCCAATATGTTTCCATCTCTGTCATGAGGGTATGAAATATTTAATAATAGTAATGTACTGATATTGAAAGTCTCATTATAGCTGCAATTTATTTGGTAAGTACAACAGAAAAACTGGAAAAAAACACTTGATAGTGTATTAGCTGCTCTTAATGAATGTATTCTGCAGACAGCATTGAAAGTGATTTAGGGGCCTTTTTCACCAAGTGTGCAACATGCAAGCTGCAATTTGCAAAAGCAGATAATTTTTGGTGGCACAGCAGAGAGGTGTTTAGTGTTGTCACCTCACAGCAAGAAGGGTTCGAGCCCCGGGTGACCAGGGTCCTTTCTGTGTGGAGTCTGCATGTTCTTCCTGTGCCTGCGTGGGTTCTCTCCAGGTGCTCCGGCTTCCTCCCACAGTCCAATGACATGCAGCTTAGGTTGACTGGTGGCTCTAAATGGCCCATAGGAGTGTATGTGGGTGTATGTGGTTGTCTGTCTCTTAGTGTGATGGGCTGGCGACCTGTCCAGGGCGAACCCTTCCTCTCCAGCTGAGATTGGCTCTAGGCCCCTTGCGACCTGCAACCATTTATTCAGAAATAAATGGTATAGATAATGGATGGATAATTTCTTCTTGCGCATTTTGAAGTTTTACATCCATCCATCATCTATACCACTTATCCTGAAGAAGGTCATGGAGGCGCTGGAGCCAATCCCAGCTGACACTGGACCAGTGGCAGGGTCCACCCTGGACAAATCATCCTCCACACTCACTCTTATGGACAATTTAGAGTTGCAATTCAACCTAAGCTGCATGTTTCTGGACTGTGGGAAAGGCCCCGATCTCACCACTCCGCTACCCCATTTTGATGACTGGACTAGCTACAGAATTATTCCTCAAAACAATTGAAACATATAATAAACCGTCATTTTTAACATGATTAAAAAAAAAAAAAAACAGTCAAAGATCCAGCTACTGTTTCAAAAACATGCTGTAAATATTCAGCATAGTCGTACTTTTCAAATATTCCCATAAAAAAGACTTTACAGTAAATAATTACTGTGCTGTCAGTGGTACAAACCAGCTTCACCACACTGACCTTCAGCATTAGATACAATTTCACTTTGCCACAACACAGAGTCATATAAAGTCTGGTTCAGCACCAGCATTCGGGTTTGGACATCACATTCTGGGAAAAAACTGCTTGAATGACACTGTGGTAACAGATGTTCAGACAGAAACACAACAGCTGTGTCAACAAGTCACCCATCAGCAGTCTGCATGGTTTAAACTAAACTGAAGATGAAACTGATGAGTGAATAAAATCTGTGAATACCAAAATATGGATGACTATCAAATATTATGAAGTATTACTGTAGAAGTATCAAACCATTTCCTTTTGGACCCTTCAATCACTTGTCTGTAGAAAATAATGTGCTTGCTTACTTTACTTAAAACCTTTGCTTAGCCTTGCCCTTTCAGTAAGCTGACACAACATTCAAAGAGAAAAATAATGGACTCAAAGCAGACAGAAATATATACATTGCTGCTTAGATAATAACCTCCAAGATGATTGTCAGATATAGAGCAACATGTAATAGCTTTGGTGATTAAGTAAATACATTATGTCCCACAATTAAAAGTCCATATGAATTGTCTGAGCAGTATTCTTTGTCCCTATTGACACAAGTCGTCAGCTCTGTCTGCAGGAAATGCACCAGACACTGCACTGAGAATGACGCTATTTAAGGACATGGACAGATGTGTGTCTCTGAATGGGCGTTTGTAGTGTGTGTACAGTACGATAACCCTCACAGGCACAGGTAGATGTGGTTGATATTCCTGCAGCAAACAACTTGGACAACATTTTGAAGTCTGTGCTGCAGACGAGTTGCTACACAGCTGGTACAGTCCATCTCATGCTGTCTGATGAGGTGAAAATGTGCCTTTTTCTTTTTAGTTTGCCAGCAGGCGCACATAAAATCAAACATCAGCAGGATGCTACATCTGCTTGAGGTGCATTTGAGACACATTCTGGTGCCAGTATTGAACTACAATACCTTTAACTGGATCACACATGCATCCTCTTCTGCCTGTAACCTACTCTGTATTTAATTTTTCCAATTTAATGCATGTGTCATTACATTCTTTCAGCAAAAAAAAATTTCTTGTCACTGTGAAGAAAATGTTTTCCTTGGAACAGTTTACATTCAGTCCCACAATTATGACCTTTCACACATTGGGTTCCATGACCATGTGACGCTGCCAAAGTGCTAACTGCTTGTACAGCTTTCAGGATAATAAAATAAAATGGTTTAAAAAGCACTTAGGGTATACACACTAAAATATTTTACACAACATGGCTTTGCTGGTTGGTTTCTCTGTACAAAGCCCTTCTGTGTAGCTGGGCTCCCAGGGTTAAGAAAGTCTGGGTAGTCTGTAAACATGACCACACTCTGTCCTTCTCAGAACAAATCGCCCTGTTGCTGTTTAGAGTGTCAGACACGTGTTCTCTGTCTGCCTCTCACCTGCTAGTTTGGCGTGAGACGTGCTCTCCGTGAACACTCCTGATGTGAGGACAGCAATCCAAGCACCCAGGAGAAGTAGATGCACATTGTCAGAGTTCACTTTGACAGACAAAAAAAAAAAAAAGATTCAGAATGAAATGTGAGGAGCAAATGACACGTGTGTCTCAAACCTCATCTTGGGAGACTGTGCAGAAGACAGATCAGGAAAAATCTTGGACATGAAGTTCTCTGGAAGGCTCGAGCAAATTCTCCATGGTAACAAATGCACAAATAGGAGTTTTAAACACCGCTGACTGCCAGCACCATGCATCTGTCCAGTTGGTATTGTTCCTACTCCCAGATCAGCTCCAAACATCTGGAGTGTAGCCAGCTGCCTGTCAGAGGGCAGAATCTGTGAACGTCCTGTACATCTGCAGCGAAGTCCCCTCCACATCTGGAACCTTGGCATTCTGGGGCCGTCCTGTCGGGCTGTATCCAGCTGATCGTCCCATGGGACTGAAGCCTGTGGTGGTGCGACCTGTGTGGGCAAAACCCGAAGAGAGAAACATAGCAGGACGCCGCAGGAACCGGCCTGATGTCACCAGGTCCCCGTAGCCCTGAGCATGCGAGAAGGCGTAGCCTGAACGGCGGGAGCTGGTGCGGCGGATGCGGGCGCGTCGAGGAGGAGGGGGAAGTGTTGCTTTGGCCTGTCTCACTTTGAACATGACCTGAAAGTTTGGCCAGAGAGTGACAGTCAAAATGTGGGACAGAGACACATGTATCCAAACACTTGCAGACACATCCTAGGATTCATTTAGGTCGTTGCTGGGTCTACGAGAAGCCAGAAGTTCGATGAGTCTATCCCAAATCTACTGTACTGAAGTTAGACTTTTGTTAAAGTCAAATAAAAAATTACAAGAGCAGCAGAGGGTGAAATATCTCCTGGGGTTTAGATAGTGTATATATGCATGATTTTAAAGCAGATTCAAGGTCATTTATTAGCTCTGGACATCGGAGGTAATGACATCCTCAGGAAGCGATGGAGGTGGTGTGCCTTACAAATTAAAAGCCCCTGCTCAAAACCAACTATGCTCCAGATGATTTCTTGATAAATCCAAAAACTAAAAAGAAGGTTTGAGTTTTCATGGCTGCTCACGTATAACAAGTGCAGCTGTGTTTTATTGCATGCAAAAGTGACGCGGTGAAAGCGTGGGATAGTTCCATCTGTACCTTGTCGTTGATGGTGGGGCAGAGTTGAATCAACAGGAAGCGGTAGGTAACCACAGGAAGTACACACAGAATGGAGGTGAGGAGGATAGTCAGCCACACATTTGGCTGGTTAAGGGAGTTTCGAGCTGTTCCTGGATAAACACACACATATACAATTCTGTGTTAGTACTCCAAACTGTCTAACTTTACAGGTTGATGCTACATGCAGTACCTAAAATCAAAGGGATGGACAGTGATATATCACCTTAAACTTGCAGAACATCCTTATGTATTAAAAATCTTAATGCACTGCCAATGTCCTTCTCAACCACCAGCTTACTAAATGTTTCTTTTGGACCTCAGGATCAAACCTGCCTGTTGTCAAAATGTGATGAGGAGGATGAAAGATGATATAACATGCTCCTTCAGTTCCAGCCATTCATTTACATGTTGTTGAAACATTTTGTCCATTAACTGATTGAAACAAAATTATCTTTAACCACTGGTAATCAATTCAAGGAAAAAAGCCAAACAATAATAAAAAAAATTTTTTTTAATTCCAGTCCCAGCTCAGTTGTGAGGACTTGTCTTTATGTTATGTGACTGTAAAATACCTGTAGGTTTTAGGCTGCTGGTCAAACATCTGGAAGAAATGTGTTTCTATTTTAACAAAATAATTCAAACTTCCCAAATACATCTATGCTTATTTTGCCAACACAATCAGTTATAGTAGAACTTTGTTTCATAAAATACAGTCTGAACTTAAGAAAATTATTATTTAAATCTGAAAAAATAAATAAAAAATACATCTAAGAAAGCATTTGCCAGGTTTCAGTACAGGTGACAGTATATTCAATGGGCAGAGAAAGACCGTAACCAAACAAGGTTTGGCTGCCCTGTGCACAACTGATCCAAGCCAGGTTTGGTATTTGTTTTAGTCATGAACCAGATAATTTTCCTGTGTAAAGATACCAAACTAAATTCAGACTGAATTTGAATAATGCTGCAGCCTTGTATAAATGTATGAGCCAAGCTTTTCTTTGAAGCAGACGTGCATGTAAACAGTCACCTTCCAAATGAAATGACCTGTGGCCACCAGCCCAACTCTTTGGTGAGAGTTTTCCACCCACCTATGAAAGGGAAGGCCGATGGCAACATGAGAAACATGCCATTACTGTACATGGTGAATGTGACGGCAAAATACATGGCCAGGCTGCCCAGTACGAAGAATGTGTTCACCGCTGTCCAGTAAGACATCTCCAGCCCCAACTACAGACACACAGAGCACACATGTGCAGTTCTTGTTATTCTGAGCTTGAGAGAAAAGATCTGGGTATGCAGAAGACCAGGTCCCTAATACCTGGATGCTGACGGCAAACAGCAGGCATGTCTGGGTGAGGAGGGCGAAAGACTGGTAGTCAGCGACATCCTTCCCATCATCCCTGACTGTGTCGTGCATGGCTGCGTAGGGGATGAAGAAGAGCATCAAGGAGCTGTAGCAGCTGTGAAGGGCACAAGTGAAGAAGGCCTTCTTGCTGAAGAACAGGTTGAGTTGACCAGGAATGTAGAGCTGAGGATGCTGGAAACTCCACATGTCATTCACATCCTGGCCAGCAGAGGGAAACAAAGATATTAGTGTTTTAGGTGAAGTTGCAACTGTTGTTATCACACACAGCTTTGTGTCTTTTAACATTTAGTAAGTAGATGCCTTCACTTAGGAGAGTCTACTGTAATGTAAGGTTTCATAGTCCAGCAGGTAGCAGGAGGGAAGTGTGGCCGGTGATCTCAGTAAGCTAGCGATCAGTGTGAGGTAACAGGACAAAGGCAACACTCCTTATCTGGAAGGGCCTGGCCCCAAATAGAACAGATGGCACTGACTACACGCTGCAGCTCTGGGCTTCATACCGCCTCCAAGTCAATGAGTAAAGTCCTAACATTATCCACTTAGCTCCATGTTTTTGGTCTTGGAAATCTTCCATATTAATACATATAAAAGCCATTGAGCTCACATTCACGTATAAAAGGTGTTTATATAAAGGGACTAAATTTACTGCCTTGTCATTTTCTGGAAAAATGTAAATGCATATGTACATCAAATACTTACCTGATCAAACAGACTCATTCCCAGTACAGGAAGTGCCGTGTAGATCAGATTGTAAAGTGTTATGAACCACTCATCATACACTGTCTGAAAAACAAAGTCAAAAACAGAAGAGAGACTTTTAATACCTTTGTCAAACTTAATGTTACAATACAATCACAGGTTCTCCATTTCCATCTTCCTTAAAAAAAATGACTTCATGTACTTTTTTCAAATATCCTTCTTCTCTATTTGCATCTGTGACTGTTGTGAACTTCTATTTTTCACCATGTTCCTCCCTCATGTTTCCTCTAAACATCACGCCATCTCCTACCCCAGGTCCCTGCCTCCTTTTTTAAATTTTAGAATGAAAAGTGAATTCACAACATGAATTACACAAAAACTTGACTTAAGATTAAGTTTAAGATAACTTAAACATATATCTTAGATGGCTACAAACACCTTACATACGTTAAAAAGAATAAAAAACACAACATTAAAGCATAAACAAAATGAGATAATGAGTAGGTTTACTGTCAGTGTCAAATTGACCTTGGGTAAGGGTATGTTAGTGGCAGAATTGTGTTTGTGTATTTGTTTGATGGTGTACTCTACATGTACTCTGCATAATACGTTACACTCTATATGTGAGGTATTATTTAAAAAAACCCGGGTGTTTATGGGAAAGAAAAAACCTCTGTCACTCCCCATCTCCTCACTCTCACCTGGGCAGAGAAGCCGCAGAAGAAGGCGTACCAGAAGTGCACGAAGGTGAAGGTGAAGTTCTTGTAGAAGAAGTAACGCAGAAACTTGCACATGCGCAGGTAGGACCAGCGGCCGTGCACCAGCAGGAGGCGCTGCAGGAAGCAGAACTGTGCAAAGGAGTAGTCGCTGGACAGAACGGCCTGCATGCCCTCTTGACCTGAGATGCCAACACCTATATGGGCCGCTAGATGGACAAAGAAAGGAGGGAGAAAATGGTTCACTTATATGACTCAGAAACAACAGGGATCAAGAGAAGCACGTACTGAGGGATGTTTGAATCGCCTTGTTTTGGACATGTAATTAAGCAACCACACATCCAACAACTTAAAGCTGTGTCAATCCATTTTTGGCCACGAGGGGGCAGAGGTACACAGAAACAAGCTGAGGGATCACTTTTCAGTACAGTAAATTGTTATGGCTAGCTGATTGTTGACTGATAGTTGAATTTCTTTATTGTCTCCACCAGGTCCTTTGTAAAAATCCAGCTCTTTAGCTGCTTAATGCTCCACTGGCTTCACCACTAACTAGGAAACTTTGCCTTTATGCAGTTTGGTGCCAGGCAGATAGTGTACACTCAGCTTCAGTGCTGCACATAATAACTCTATTGATATAAAATGGAAAAAGTAGAAAATCCTCACGTTTAAGAAGCTGGAAAGTGAATGTTTGACACTTTTGATTAAAAACTCTTTGAAACATTTAATCAGCTTTCAAACTACTTTCTAATTTATGACAGTAGACTAATCTACCGCATGGTTTATCAATGCTTTTTGGATGAAAACTAAAGCTTAAAGCAGCCATAAGCCATAAGCTCACCATAACAACATTGATATCTTGTCTTTGGCAGCAACAGAATATTTCAGGCTTTATTATGAGAAAGAAATAATTCTGCAGTAAGTTCTGTTCCTATTTTTCCCATTATAAATGTGATTTGTGTTTTTATGCACATTTTTCACATATGACAAAAAGGAGGAGGAGCATCACATAAAGCCATCTGTATCTCTGCTGGTACCTTTTATCATGCTGACATCATTGGCTCCATCCCCTATGGCCAGTGTGACCACCTGCTTGTACTTCTTGACCAGCTCGACCACCTGAGCCTTCTGCAGAGGAGTGACCCTGCAGCAGATCACCGCTTTGCACATGCACGCCGTCCTCAGAAACTCCACCTCTATGCTGCGCTCCAGAGCGTATGCCTGAGGGACAAAAATATGAATGTGATGAAGTGCAGAAGTTATACAACACCTAAAAATGTTACCTACAGTGACAGTGATGGCAGATTTCCAAAAGCTAAAATACCATTAAGCTGTAACTTACTAACGAATGACAAATCTGATTCAAAATTTCATTGATCAAAGTCATTAAGAGAGAAAATGCACATTTTTGTGCATCCTTTTATAGATTCCTTACATAAGGTTGTAGTTTGTTTTTAGTATTAAGCAAGACATGATGATTAAATTCATACAGTCCATGTACAACATGTATGAATGTCCTTATGGCGTACCAGACTGTGTCCATTGATAACCAGGCCATACTCTCCATTAACCTCCTCGTCTGTGATCACTTTCACACCTTTAACCAGAGTCCTTTCTGGCAGTAACACTGAATCTGCTGCATCTGGTTTCATGGAGCTTCTCGCATGTCTGTTCCACAAAAAAAAAACAAACGGTGGATGGACATAAGGAGATGTTTCATAATCAGCTTGAGTAAAGGACAATCACTTCAGTGTGCACTGAAAGACTTTTTGTAAACTTCCTCTGACCTCAGTTCCTGTCTGACCTCTTCGGGTGAGCTGCCCGAGATGACGAAGACCTCGTTCATCTCCTCTCGCAGCAAGTTGCAAGAGTAACCAATGTTTTCTGCAGTTTCTGGAACACAGATATGTATCACCAGTGAGTACACAGACATGAAGCACACAACAAAAATACAAATATTACACAATGACAAGCTGTATATAACAGTAAACTGCATTGTGTCCAATGACACCCTAAACCTACAGGAGTATATTGTCAGTGTGCATCATAAAATAGGAGCTATATTGATGCAAACATCCTAGAAGCCATGTGGAGCCTCAAGGTCACCCGGGTTATCCAAATAAGCAAAATCCCACTGTTGAGGCCTTTGCTCATTTTGGCTGGCTGGCTGTCCATTAAGATGTTTTACACAATAGGTCCAGCTGAGCAGTTCTACACAAGCTAGTTGAAAAAGCAGCACCTTCTCCTGCTGGGTGCTTGCTAAACATAAAACTGATTAATTGCATGTGACAAATCCTTTTAGTCTTGTCTCTGTAAAGAAAGATGAATGACTCCCCATCCAAAAGTGTTAGTAATAGGTTATGAATTCAATTCTCTCATTATATTTGGAGTTAAGTACCTTGTTTGTCACCAGTCAAAACCCAGATTTTGATGTCAGCTTTGGACAGCTGCTCGATAGTGTGAGCAACTCCATCTTGTAACTTGTCTTCGATGGCCGTCGCTCCAAGCAGCTGGACAAACACATTCAGAAACATCATCAACATGTTGTGTGAAAATTCAACAATGTTTTTACAGTATTTTTCCTACCAGCAGATCCTGCTCTATCTCCTCGTACAGCTGGTCCAGCTTGCTTTCCCGGTCCTCCAGTGCAGTACTGGCCTCGTGGTGGCGCTCTTTCCACTGGCTGAAATACTCCTCATCCAGGTCCTTATAGGCCAGTGCCAGAGTCCTCAGGCCCTCGCCTGCAAACTCCTGCAGATTAGCATGCACATTCCCATATGGATGAACATTGCACATGTGGATACACACATATAAAATACACTAAACACGTCCTGGAAGAACCAACACACATGCCAGTTGCTGGTGTTTTAAGATATAAACAGAAGCGAAACCTGTGCCCAGCTGTGTATGCTTTTTCTTTATGTTGGAGAAACGGGCATTTTCTCTATTTTCTGGTATTTTATAAATTTCAGAAGCACTTCATAAATTTGCTTTGAAAGTGCTCCAACCACACAAAGGGTATTGATGCCTTCATCAGGCTATGTGCTTCATCCAACTTTTATGTCCACAGCTGGATGGGCTACACGCACACTAGGATGACCTTCTATAAACACACAGAACCACACAACCATGCAGAGACAAGCATCTAGCAACAAGCCAGAAAAAGAATGTGAAGGACTTTGAGACAGTCTGAGGATCACGTCTCTTGTCTTCTATTTCTCTCGTTAATGAACACACACACACACACACACAGACATGTTACTGACATTAAGGTGCTCTGTAGTGACGTCCATCAGCTTGCTGCAGGACTGGTGCAGCCTCTCATAGATAATTGTATCTGCACCTTTGCAATACAGAGACAGCTTTCGCTCTGGACTCCGCACTGTAAACACAAATACATACACACACACACACACACACACACACACACACACACACATACATGAGAACAATTACGTGTTTCAAGATAAGAACCCAAAATACAGTTTTGTCTAGATAAAGGGAAAACGTGCTATGATTCACCATGGTCTGGTGTGGAGGTGATATAAACCGTATATATTCGATTCAGTGTGTTAAATACCTATAACAGACATCCTCTTGCGGACATTGTTGAAATCCAGGATGGCCAGGAGTTCATAGCTGCGCTGCTCTCCCTCTTCCACGATAGTAACGCTGTCCGGAGTACGTGAACGGAAGACGAACCCAAAGTTTCTGGCTGCTGTTACCAACGCTCCCTCGTCTGGAGACTGCGCCTGGTAGAAAAGCTCACCTGCAACAGGAGGCATCATTATTTATTATTTAACTGTTATTTATTCTTAGCAGAGGAAGTAGAATTCTTCTGTGGTGTCTACTTTGTGTTGTGTGATTTTGAAAACATTCTCATCTCTTCCTTCTTTTTCAGTCCTTTTCTTCAATACAGACTAAAGCCATTCGTTTTCAGAGCACTGAATTGCATAAACTTTACCACCAAGATTAAAGGTCAAATGCCAACTTGCGCTTCACATCTGTACGTGTTTGATGATGCTCTTGTACACACACAACACGTGACAAAAACGGGAATAATGGAATGAGATCTGTATTAATCCTTTCCATAATAAAATACTCTTCTCATCTCTGTAAAGACAAAAAAGTGTTTCACTTGCTCCCACAGAAATGCTTCATGTCTCCTCACCTTCTTTCTTCTCCTCAGCCATGACGGTGTGGCAGAGGGCCAGCAGTCTGAAGAAGGCGTGGACCTCTAGGTTCTCCAGCTTCACCGCCTCCACCAGGGCATGGTCGTGGAACACAAAGCGAGGGTCAGCCAGCGGGTTGAATGAGAAGTCCACCCTCTCTGTACGCTGGAGAGATAAGAGAGAAGAAAGACACAGGCAGTGAAAGAAAAGCATATGTGAGCTGGTCAGGTTGCTGTTTCCACCTACTCATGTTTACAGTGAGCTTATTAAATGTACAGCGGCAAGGTGTTAAAACTGTAAAAACTACAACTGTGTGACATGCATAACTATCCACCAGAATTCTTCCATGGAAAAACTAAAGTGTCATCTAGTTTGATGCAATCCAGTGACATAAATGCAAGAAGATTAACTATGAGTAAGCAGCTGTCAAGATGTTACGACAGCACCTAATTTTAGTTTAAATACCTGTGGGATTCATAGAATAAGGTAAGGCTATATAAGAAATACCTAAAATATTAGAGAGTATGATTAGAACTCATGGCATCATTAGTTCAAATGTCTTAAAATGACTCATGTGTACAGCAAAGCAGAAAGTGGGACCAGACCAGGCCAGCATAGAAGGATGAGAATATATAGAGCCTCACGTCACTGTGAAAAAACAGGGTTTGTGCCCAGCAAATTAGTTTCTTGCTCTAACCTTCACCAAATATTAGTTGTACATGTTAGAAAACAAACCAATTTGCTAGTATACCAACCTGCTGTTTCGGATGTACAGTATGAGCATCACCCGAGTCCAACTCACCTCAGTAATTTCTAATCTCTGGCCTGTGTCATCATACACATCACCTGCAAATAAATAAAAAAAGACAAATCTTTCCAAAAAGTTAAAAATACAGTACACACAATGGACTTTTACTATAGAATGACAACATGATTAAGGGTACAGTGCATATTGTAAAATGAGCGCAAAATGCATTTAATAACTTGATAGGAACCTCCAGAAGCAGAAACTTATTTACTTTCTATTCATTAAATTCTTTACAGATATAAAATGCGACAAATGACCTTTAGTAATTTTTCAGACCAAAACCACAGAGACCCCAAGCGGATCTCCTGAAACAACTTCACGAACCCAGAAGGTGCATTCACAAACCTGATTTGGCTTCTATTTTGCTATCTTTGTGCAAGGAACCCTAAATTCTTCCTTTTGCATTTCTGGTGGCTTATACACTCTGCAGTTTAAAAATCACAGGCCAACGTCTTGAACCTCACCGTAGGTTTTGCCATTGATGGAGCACTTGTTGAAGATCATGATATTCTGGGTGAGCGTCCCTGTTTTGTCACTAAAGATGTACTTAATTTGGCCCAGCTCCTCATTCAGCGTGGTGGTCCGAGCCATAGCAGGGGTGTCGCTGCGAGCGTAGTACATTTTCCTGTCCCAGTCGATGTAGAAGCTGTTGCCCAGACGAATGATCTCCACACTGCCAAAAAACGTGGATGTGGGAACTGATTACTCCTCTCCCTACTCTCACTTTAGGTTTGACATCAGGTAGGTTCCTTTAAAGACAAAGTTTTGCTCCTAATTAAATAATTAACAATTTCACACAGGTTGTTACCTGACATATAGAGATATGGGCACCACAGTGTTAAGGATAATGACATAGGACCAGAATGTGAGGAAGGCAGAGAAAGCAGCATTGTTGTCATTTTGTCTGGGCAGGAAGACTGTGAAGTGTGAGCCTTCGTTCAGCTCCCAAAAGACGTTTCCTATCGCCAGGATGGTGCACATGAAGGCAAGGAAGCCAAAAATCTGCAGGGAGAAAACAAAGAAGTCAAATCTTAGAAGTCAGAGGTCAAACTGAGCCCTAGGGCAAAAGGAATGTGAGGTAAGAAACACAAATCAGCTCTAATTAACACTAGACAAAAATATATTCTATAAAAATACTGTATTATCTCAGTAATTAGTGATGCATCTGTGATTATGTAAACAGATTTAAAACAGGCATATATCATGAACTATGATCCGTTGACATGGATTCTACATCTGTACGTCAAATTCTTGCAGTTAACTATTTTGTATATTTATATACCTCACGTTATTAAAGTTTTACAAAAGCAGTTGTTTGGTGGAAATTCTTAAAGCATTTTTAACATGTTCTTCTGTGTTGTCTTCCTAGTTCACTGATAAAGTTACAGCTTGTGTGGGTGGTGCTCTTTCCTCTGTCTTTCTCTTTACCACTGCTCTGGGCTACTGCCCCAGAGGAGCTCTAATCGCTGCTGCCGGAAACTTTTAACATGTCATTTGCAGTTGCTAATCATAAGAACAGAGAATTTAACGAGGCCTTGTTGGATGAGTTCCTTTAAGCGATAAGCACTGGCAATGAAGTTAACAAGCTGAATCTGGGCAGATAAATTAACTTAAAAAAATTAAACAGCAGACAAATAATGAGGAGGGCTCACACAGAGGACAAGGACATTCATCAGGCGGTCCACACTGGTCCTCTTGAATGTGCTCTTCCCACAGTTCTGCATCAGTTTTGTTTCTGGACCTACAATAGGAGGAACAGAAACAGGCAAAACCTCAACTGATGATATCATCTTCCTGTAGCTCAACTGACATTGCTTATTTTAAAGTGAAACAGGAGTCATATCTGACTTTCTATGGTCACAAGGTTTGCAGTTTCACTACAGTAGTTCTCTACTAATAATGTCCATGAACCTTCCTCCCCACCTCCAAAGAGCACCAGTCCAAAACACCACTCGGTGTTCCTCAGGGTGCAGCCGCGCAGCAGGATCTTCTCATTGTCAAGTGCATATTTCTGACCGGCATAGGTCAGAGTTCCTGTGAAGCGGTCAAGGCGATTGTTAGGGGGTTCACAGCGTACCTCACCTTGAAGGAAAGAGAGGAGACACATTCAATTTGAGACTATGAAAAGCCATATTCATAAACATATCCTGTTGACAGAAGATAAATTAGATCATACTGTGCAAGCTTCTCATTTCCAAAACACTTCATCCCAAAGTTGGTCCACCTATAGCAGCCTTACCGTTAAAATCTGCCAGCTTTGCAATGTCATCTTCCAGGTCTCCTGTCACTGGCAGGGCCTGTCGCACCTTCAGGTTAGTCTCTCTGAGGAAGAGGAGGAATTGGGGGGTTGAAACAGACAAAGAGAGGAAGGAAGACAAAGAGGAGGAGGGGGCAGGGTAGAAATAAAGCAGTACAAAAATAAGAGAGAATATGAATACCATGCAGTGTGCTGTTCGTGTTGCATAATTTGTATGTTAAATAATAACAAGGGCTGGCACGGTGTTGCAGTGTTTAACTCCATCACCTCACAGCAAGAAGGTTCTGGGTTTGAGCCACCGGCTGACCTGGGGCCTTTCTGTACAGAGTGTGTAGAAGGTTTCCCTGTGCCTGCATGGGTTCTCTCCGGTACTCCAGCTTCCTCCCACAGTCCAAAGACATGCAGCTTAGGTTGACTGGTGATTCTAAATTGCCTGTAGGTGTGTGGTTGTTTGTCTATGTATCAGCCCTGTGATAGACTGGCAACCTGTCCAGGGTGGACCCCTCCTCTCACCCAATGTCAGCTGGGATTGGATGAACAAGCTAACAAGCTGTAACACTTTGTAACACAACAAGCATACTAACCCGTCCAGCTCTGCAGTTTCAATGTACACCAGGTTGAGAGGTTCACTGCTGGAGAGCAACAAGAGGTCAGCCTGAAATGACAGAGGACACATGTATCAGTGAGCCCTGTTGTTAGTTTGTCATTATGATAAGCAGTGAACCCTGAACTGGTCTCATACTGTGCATCAGAATGAGACCATTAACTGTCCCATTCATCATATTACTAGAACTATATACTATACTGTTAATGTATGATCAGTAACAGGGCAATAATAATATAATACCGCTTATCTATTAATGTTTCTATCAAAGAATCTCAGTGTTTCTTTTGCAAAGGAAAACGAGAGGTTGTATAAATACAGAGTCATGCTACTCTTCAGCCTTCAAGGTCTTTGATTCTTTACTTTCTTTTCACACATATCAGATCTGCAAGGTGAAACAAGAAATTCAGAGATGAAAAGGTTAATGAAAGCTGTCAGCACAGGAACAAAATATTAAATCAAGAAGACCAATATGGGACAAAAGCACACAAACAAAATGCAAATATGGGTGAAATGTTGGTGAAAGGAGAAGAAACATGGACAAGGAGAAACTTGTGATGTTCACAGTTTCACTCACAGTGACAAAGTGGTTGTTTTCCAGCTTGATGATGTCTCCCACCTGGACGTTCATCCATTTCTCGCTCTGTAATCTGAGAGCAGGAAACAGGCTGATAAGTGGATATTTGGACGGTGTATGTTTGTGTGTATGTGGCCTTGTACGAATCTGGTGCTCAGAGAAAACTTTTCCCCTTTTCTTTGATGATTCTCAGGAAATGCACTCTCTCAGGGAGCAGCCATAAGCACCGACCACCAAGGTCATCCTAATACTACCGACTTTCCTTTACTGCATGTTCCTGCCAGTTTCCTGTATTATTTCTGTGTATCTGTCTGCCAACAAAAATGAGAATTTTAATGACCTGGCTGCTGCACAAATATTTGATGCTCTTTACAATCATGTTTGAGTTCATGCTCATGTTTCAAATTTCAGCAGCAGACATAAAAATCTTTTAGTTTGTTGGTGCTCCGGACAAACGCAGTGAATGTTTGCAGCAAGCGGCAGCTTGCTAACACCATGTAAAAGAGTATGGACCTTTGTCAAATAAGATACTATAAAAAATTTTTTGGTCACTAAAACTCTGTTTATGATTAGTATGTGTATATACTTTCTTTCTGTGAAAGGTAAAGGGCTCCCAAGAAGCTTGCCTTAGATAAACCTACCTGTACAGATGGCATCTCTAAATAGACAAAAACATATGAGAATGTGCACTTCCCATGATTCACTGTGCATGAACAAACTTGTATGTACACATACAAACTTACTTTCCATCAATAAGGACTTGAACTTTTCGATTGTTCACTTGATTGTCGCTCCGGTGGCGATTCTGGAAAGAAGACGCACACAGACATGGCAACACTGAGTCACACGCGGTCACAGAAAACTCAGTTAATCAGTGAATCACTTTCAAAAATTCCCATGAATGTTATCAGTAACCAACTAACGCACTATAGTGATGTCATTTTCCCACAAATGTGGGAGTATTTCATGACTGCAGTAAGGCAGTTGTAAGGTTTTTAATGGATTATTTTACTGCTTTATTCTCATATTCATTCATTTTCTATTGTAAATGTTAAACATGTGAGGTATTACAGTCAGTAAAGCACTGATATTTCTGATTTTCAGGCACCAAAATCTAATTAGTTCATCATCGAGACCAAGTGGACATTTGTGTAAAATGTGTTTAAGGTGAAATGCATCACTTTTTCTCATGTGCTTACAATATCATCAGTGGCATCCTTGGCAGCGGTGACTACCAGCACGAGGACCAGAGGCACAACAGTGGTGAACCAGGACAGAGAGGAGATCTGGGGAATCACCTGAAGAACACAAATGGAACAAATTCCTTTGTTTACTTTGACATTAGTTTTGCATATAATAGACGAAAACGAGAGAGTAGGAAATCCCGACAGTGAGGCAGAAAGGCTTCAGTGAAAAGATAACCTGAAACAACCATTTCATTAATTTCAAACAGAAAGGTGTTAGTGCCAGTTATTGTGGGCTTAACCAAGGTAAAACCTGAAGACAGATGTACTCTGAATGTCACGTTTGTAAAAATGGCTCTCATGAGCACAGTTTAAACTAGTTTCAAGAGAGACGACAAGACATCATTTAACAATACGCCACAGCCAAAATATGTTAGCGATATATTGTGCAGCCCTTGTTTACTTGCACTTAATTTGGTCTATATTGCTTTTCTTGATTTTGCAGATAAGTTTGCTAATAAGGGGCTAATCATGTCTACCAAGGAGGTTGTGTTCAGTCCCATCATGGCTTGTCTGTCTTTAATTTTCCCTGAAACTTGGTTGAAACAAAACCAAAACCAAGATGAACATCTGGAAGTCATTTCCTGGTGTTTTTTTTATCTAATGTACAATAAGGGCCTTATGCAGCAGGATGGGTTTAGTCATTTGGTCTTAAACCCTGGAAAGTTCTGATACATAAACAGGCAAGATGGCCATTCATTTATATACTGTAGATCAAAAACAAAAACATTCATTTCAGAGTGCTATAGTGCTCCAGTTCCTCCTTGTCTGTCATGAGAGCAGCCGCTGCACATGACTCTAGCTGTGTGTAACCTAACTGTTTTGCAAGCGATGACTCAATGTCCTGTACTGGCTATTACACTTCATCTCACTGCACTTGATTTGTTCATATCCTGTTTGGTTAACACACAGTTTCACAGTGAGAAGGATCCATTACTGCTGTGGAAGTGTCCTGTTCAACTGCTTGTATGCCAGTGATTCTCACATTTCACTTGTCTTTGACAGTTTCCTGTTTTGTGCCATTTCACCTGCCTCATCTTTACTCCAGTTCTTGATTACCACTCACTGCCTTGGGGTGGCTGTGACCTATTAAATTGTATTTTATGTAATCAAATGATGAATTTTCTATCAATCACCTAATCAATGAGTTGCCTAATCATCTCAGTGACCTGATTGGTTTCCAGGTGTCTGGGGAGGTTAATGAAAATAACTAAATCTTTGTCCAGCATGAAATTATTATCTTTGGATATCTATCTTCTTGCAAATGTGTCTAACATTCAGGATGCCGCCAACCAAACCTGCAAGAAACAAGTCTCATCTGTATTTTAATATCTGAGACACTTCAAAAGTTTTCATAAAATTTGCTTGACAGGTTGAACCATACGTGTGTTTGTTTCCCTCACCTGGAGCACCAGGAGAAACAGGAAGTAGGCATTAGCAATCCTCTGAAACTGCTCAAACAGATTGAGAGGTAGGAAGGTGAAGAGATTATACTTGGAGGTCTTGATGGCGTTTGTCTGGAAACAGTGTAAAGAAAGTCAGAACAAGTGACAAATATAAGACTGAGTGTTAAACCAAAACAGGATTAATAGAATACACCAGCCTTCTTTATACTGAATATACTGTACTTATAAACCTTTTTCAAGATAATTCAAGCTCAGTTTTTGAATGAGGAATTCTTAGGTAGGCCAACATCTGGTTCTCATTTATTGTTGGAAGAACCTAAAATTGGTTTCTTCAGTGTCAGTAATTATAGCAAGCCATCGGGGTCAGCAAACACTCAGAATGTTAACACGTCCAGTGGAGCTTCAATGCCAATGGCACTGAAGACCATATTTGAAACCACTGAGACCATGCAGCATGTCTCCTACACTGGCTTCACTCCATTGGCTTCCCATCCAGTTTAGAACTGATTTTAAACTGCTTCTTTTTGTTTTTAAAGCACTAAATGGATTAGGACCTAATGATTTAACTGAAATGTTAACCTTATTGTCTAAGTCGGTCAATTAATCTTTTACTTCTGTATTTAATGTTGGAGGTGCAAAGATCCGAGTTAAGGCTCAAAGGTGATTGTGCTTTTGCAATAGTCAGTCCAAAACTCTGGAATAGTTTTCTACAAGATATTAGGACTGGCTTCAGTTTGGAATCATTTAAAATCTTTATTGAAGACATATGTTTTTACACTAGCATTTGGTGACAGCCAGAGTTAAAGGGCCTGGCTCTGGTACATTATATTCAGAGGTGTATCTTTAGTCTTGTCCTCGCCAGCTACATACATGAGAAAGCCAGACTATAATGTTGTCCAGTACAACATCACCTTTAACTATGCCCTCAATAATAAAAATATGATTGAATTTATACACTTATGACAATTTCACCAAAACCAAACATTTTGAGCTTCATAAACACAGACGTTAAGGCAGAAGTGTTGCACTGAATTGCATACAATTGTACTGGTGTGACTATTAAGGTGGCTGGTGAGTGTATATCCCCTTTTGACTTAAAAAGATGTATTAAGAGATTGTCCATGTTTATCATGGAAGAACAGGCAATAAAAAGATGTAGATTTTACTTTTGTTGTGACTTTGACAGCTTAACCAACAACAATGAGGCGCTAGCTAGACACAGCAACCCTTGCTGTTATAATGACAGCTACATAAACAAATAATGTTCCTGATTAAATCATTTAGTTGATATTTTGAGTATGTTTAGGCTCTAAATGGTAAAACATTTAGAGAAACCCTTGTATTTGTGAAGCTTTGTCATAGTCACAGATCAGTATCAGCCATTACAAAGCTGCAGTATATCTGGTGTAAAGTGGCCACAGACCAGACCACCAGTGGAAAAATGCACTTTGGCGCTCTACTATAGATATTGACTCAGTCTGTGTGTAAAGCAGCTTGTGTCATTTTGTGGACTCTGAATGTGAATACACAAAACGTTTATAGCCTGTTTTATGGGAATGTGGCCCAATGCATCCAGAATGATAAGAGACAGGCATAATGGGCGAATACGCAAATATTCTTTAGATATTCAGAAGTCAGAGTGTTATCTCATGGCATTGCAGAGAGATGGCAGGTACAGTGGATGAGATAAGTACAGGTTATATTAGTTTGTTGGACAATTAAAGGTAGTCCAGGACTAGCCTATAAAACCATGTGTCATAGATTGTAAAATTCAGTCTGTATCCTCTGGCCAAAACCTATGAAATCTCTTGGGTGTAGTCACTAATGGTGAGTTTTCCAAATGTTTGCCTAAACACTACTGATAATACAATATTGCTTGCTGTTTGTTTACTTAATATTTAACACACCCAGTTGCTCTGTAATGGATCCAGTCTAACCGTTATATGTTCTGCTCAGAGGACACACCTGACCAGGTCATAGTTTTCACAATTTTCTTCTTTAAAAACTCTTGTGTTGGGATTATTTTCATATTAGAAAATCCATCTCCTGCTTATAATGAAATCTATAAATGTCATCTGTACACCTTTTGCACCTATGCAGCCCAGTATCAGCACACTCCTACCTCCATGTTTGAGAGCTGGCACTATGCTGCAGTCGGTGTTCGTAGTCCTGGCCAAGTCCACACTGGACCCATCTGATCACAACAGGTTTATTTTGGATTCATCTGACCAGTACTCATGAATAAATATTAAATTGCCTTGTCTTTTTTTCATTTAATGTCCCCTTTTATCTTTTCCATTTTCCAATTCTGAACAGCTTCATCCCCCATAAAGTTGTACTGCACTGCGTTTTGAACGCCTGTTGAACTTCCAATGCTGTTTGCTCTTTGCAAGCTGAAGGGTTTCATGCTATTCTTTGGTCTGATGGAACCATTTCAGTCATTAAAGCTAACAGAAGTCAGCCATGCATCTATTTCTCCTCCAGAAAAGTTAATATTTTACTGACCTTGACAGCAACACCACAAAACACAAACTGAGGAGGTTGAGTTTACCCTGCAGCGACTTCAGCTCTTTGGCTGACGTCCAGTCTGCTGATAACAGCCAGACGTGCACGAATCAAGACAGGCCAGGGGAAGTTTTTTCTTTTAAATATTTGTTCTGACAAAATGCAGTAGTAAACTATTTTATTGAAAAGGTACATAGGAAGCATCCGCTGTACATCCTCTTTTCTATTTTAGGGTGCAGTTTTTGTACACACCTTAAAATTGATAAGGCTGGGTGCCTAAGTCACTGGAAGACAACAAACACACACATACACAAATATATAAAAATACTTACTGCATACTTAAAGGACAGGTTGTACTCGCGGTCATTGGCCCGGAGTTTTCTCTGCAGTTCTGATTTGAAAAGAGAGAAAATTTTGAATTAAAAGGATTAAAAAAGTGTTGCAAAGACTTTGAGCCATGGTATCAGTAAAAAGCACATTACAGTACAGATGTATAAAAGAAACCAAACCTGTATCCCCATCAATGCTAGGGCTGAAAAGACTATATAGTTACAGTCATTTCAAGTATTATCTCTCATTAAATATGATGTTTGACACTTGTGGTGTGGTTTAGCGTGTTAGCTTGTTGACATTAGCATTTAGCTCAAAGCATCACCTCCCAGAGCTGTGTCCTAAATATATACTACCTACTAATTCTACACAGTATGTACTACATACTAATCAACACTTCAGAGTTGTAGGTGTTAGTACACAATAACATACTGTACATTCATACATTTATTAACAAGCAGTGATACAATATGTGTGAGGTGTTGGCAGCTATTAAGTTCACACAGAGGCATCAAACTGTTTTTCATGAGTTTTAAAACTTCTTTTTTTCCTGTTTTTTCCAGTTGTGTGTATTTCATTTCCTTTGTACTTTGCACTGTACATGAGGTCTAGCCAACCAATCAACACCACACTCCTAAACCTTATGGTTACTCTTATTTACGATGCACACTGTCTGCTTTCAGTAAATTTTATTTTGTCACTAAAACTCTGTTTATGATTACTATGTGTATATACAGTAGCAGTGTGTACATGTGACACCCAGGTAGTCTTATTTTTTAAGTCTCCTTAAGAATTTTAAGTTGTCAACACTGCAAAAGCAGCAATCTGTAAAATCTATTTGAACAATGGTCCAAGTACATGACATTGTAAGCATGTACTATGAATAGTAACCTGACAGGTACAATCTTGCTAAGGTCTCTGTAGTTGCTGTTCTGGGGCTTTTAATCATAACGGATCATCTTGGTCTGCGGATAGAGTTGCAAAATGAAGATGTTCCTTGTTTTCTGAGCATTTTATGTCAAATTTTCATAACAACTTGATAAATAATAAACTTTAATAACTTAATAACTGCACATACTGACAACTGGGAAAGCTGCTGAGGAAGTCCATTTAATACAACTGAATGCTCCAGGACAGCTACTAAATGGATCTTGTGGCAAGACTGTTTTTGTCAGCTGCTGTTTTCAAGGTCAAGAATGAAATCTATTATGACAATAACACATAACTGTCTCTTCGGTGTTTTTTAACCTTCGCATTTAATAAATGGCACAAGTCAAATCACATGAGCTAAACTTTGTGTGATATTTGAAGGGGTGAGCATCTGTTTGGTCCAGGCTTACCTCGCTCTTTCTTCTTGACACAGTCCAAGCCAAAGAACGACATCTTCTTTTCCCACTTCTTCCTTCTGCTATCTCACCATCATACCGGTCTGTGAAGAATCAGAAATCTCCATCACGATGACAGACACACTCTCCCCTGACAGGTTAAGTCAACAACACATTCCTCCTGGATACAGTTTAAACGTCACTGCTGAACGACTGCATACCTGCCAGCTGCCGTTAGGTCATTTTGCATAGCATGCTCTATGAGTTAATTATTCCCCAGTTATATAGCTTTTAAAACTAAGGTTTAACTGCATGTTCCCAGCTGTTCTTTTAAAATGCATGACTGGAAACATTTTTGAGATCAAGTAGATAAGATGTAGGTAAATGGTGGACACAATGAATATAGGCCTACTGTGTGCATTTGTTTATGTGTTTAGAGTATAGGGAACATGTTCAACAAAAAGGCAAAGGGAATTCATTAAAAAACATGCAAAGACAAAAGGAGGAAGGGAAAGTTTCAGACAGAGGATGAGAGAGCGCTGCTTTCTCCTCCCCCCTATGTCACCAAAGCCCTTACTCCAGGTTTGCATCAGCCCTCGAGCCTCTTAATGTTTTTCCCATTTAGGGCAGAGTGACTCAGAGGGAGGCTCCCCTCTCAGGCCAGACATCTACTCATCCAGCTGTTCAATCACCAAGGAACCTGGACGGTGCCAGGGCAGGACACAGAGCCACATCTGGTCCTGTGATGGTGCCACGGTTATTTTGGTGGCTTCTCTCTTAGAGTCCTGGCACAGCGTCATCAGTAGTCACCTGCACAATGCATCCTGCGCTATAGCTCTGTGTCAGGAGCCCATAGCACAAATGTCCACCAGATCACACAGACTGGTACATTAACTGTTGATTCTGTGCACAACAACATAAAGCAATGCTTTGTTCTAACAGAGTTTCTTGTTAAAATAGAATACATTTCATAATCAAATAACTAAAATTGTCATAATAACATAAAAAATATCTTGTTAGAATGTGAAAAGAATGTTGTAAAAATGAGAAAAGTTTGCTATTAAAACAAGAAGCTATATATATGTGACAAAATTAATAGTGATATTTTGATCAGGGCTGCAACTAACAGGTTTTTCATTACTTATTAATCTGTGACTTATTTCCTTGTAGTAAACCTAACGCGGACTTTACATGTTGGTAGAATGCTACGCTGACAGACACTGTGCGTTTTGGCTTGACTCTACCACACTACCTACGCGCTACGCTAATTCCCACTACACTACATATCATACATATCCAAGTACCGTACCTTCCCATGTTATGTTCTTTTGATACTGTGTGTTCTCTTTCTTTACCTGCTACCGTCATGTTTTTCCCCCTAGCACCTGGGTCTGCACACTTGAGCCTGACCTCAGTCCTCCCTCACCCTCCTGGTGAGGGGGGCTACCTTAACAGATTTTCAGTGTCAGCACTAATGTGGTTCGCTGATTTTAGCATACCCAGAGAGGAAGTGGTAGTTTTTGGGATCCTGCTTCTTTATCACTGGTTGCCAATGTGACATCGCTGTTGGAGCTATAAATACCAGCCACATACTGGATGACTGTTGAATGTGGGCCGGAGGTTGACCAGCCACATACTGGATGACTGTTGAAGAATGTGGGCCGGAGGTTATGTATGTCCCCGTCCTCAGGAACCCCTGTGTGTTTACATGTTTTTAAATGATGTTTATTTATTTAACCAATATTTTACCATGGGAAGTCCCACTGAGGTTAAAACCTTCTTTTCCAAGGATGCCCTGACCAAGACAGCCATTTCTGCCTAGGTTAAGTTGTACAAACATATTCACACAACTACAAAGAGACGGCAGATCAACACACACTTGTAACATATCCAGTCTTTGATGAAGTCCCACCATACACCCCCTAAAGCAAACAGTCCACTTGTTCATTCACTCTAAAGCTCCACTAAATTAAAAACTTGACACAGAGAAAGTCTGGTAAACAGGAAGAGACATGTAAACTCATACTCATTATGAAGACAAGATGAGGCTTGAGCTGAGCGTCAAAAAGCTACTGTATGTAAGGAAGCTACTTCTCTGTTTGCTTTGGTTTTGGCAGATGCTTTTCCAAGCATCTACAGCCCTGACACACCACAGAAACCATACTGGTTCCTGAGAATTAGCTATGAAGATGCTGGGAAGACAAACATCTCCCAAGTAAAGTGGAAGTCAGTCATAAGTTCACCGTTTCCAGCACATACATCTGGCCACATGTTGTATAAGCTGCCTCAGTGGGCAACCCCATCTTCGTTCATCTATTCTCATGCCTGTATGAATAATTAAATCTGCATATGTAAACACGTGCATCTGTAGTTGTTCTTAGGTGTTAGGAACAAAGTGTTTTAAATGCATTTAAAAAGTCTGCACAATTCAAAGTCTTTTTCAGGATATGTTTGTGAAGCTTTCAATTTGTTTGGTAAAATTTTGGTCAAATATTCTTAAAAACAATACTGAACCCAACCAGATTAGGGCGGTGAACTGTTTCACATTTCACATTAAAAAGCCACAATGGAAAAAGAAAAGTGTTTCTGGGGGCAGTTTGAATCAGAACATGGTGTGGTTTAACTTAAACCACCTTCACCAAAGTCACTGATGCTTTGTCCTTGTTCTCTCTCTGACAAACACACAAAGCCTCTCTGTGCCGTTTTACTTTTTAAAATTCAGCCAACGATCGCAGGAACTAAAGTTATTCTGGCAAACAAAGGTATGTAACTGTATCCCAATGTCACTGCCACCTGTGACTGGGTTAACTGATCAGAGGTCACACAGATGAATGGGTGTCTTGTCTGATCAGTGATCTCTGGTTTCTCAGCTGAACACAGCTCTGTTATCAAGGCTGAAAGAAACAACATTTTCCTTGGAGTGCATTTACACTGGTGGCAGTTTATTAGGTACACCTACCTAAAACCAGTGCCGTTTAATCCAACAGTCCTGGAATAAATCCTCCTTCATGAAGACGAGAATGCTCCGTTTTGTGTAAACTGTGTTGATGATCATTTGGGAGGCTGACGTTTGTGCTGCTGTCCATGTACTGATTATATAGCCTGGCCTCACTTAGAAAAACAGGGTGGACGAAATAACAGAAATACCCAGCAGTATAATGCAGCGCAATTCAACAACAGCACAAATTACAATTTCAACTACAACTGAACATTATCACCCTCATGAATGGAGGATTTATTGCATGACCGTTGTTTTATGCTGCATTAGTTTTAGCCAACTAAGTGTATTGTGTGAATCAAAATAGGAGAGGAGCACTTCTCTGCTACAATAGCTCTTCTGTTGGATCAGACCAGACCTCTGACCCTCACACAACCTTTGCTCCCCACATGCATCAGTGAATCTTGGATGCCCATGACCCTATTACCAGTTCACTGTCTGTCCTTCCTTAGCCCATTGTTGGTAGGTGGAAACCACTGCAGGCCGGGTTCACCCAGCAAGACCTGCCCTGACCCGGTCGTCTAGTATCACAGTTTGGCTCTTGTCAAAGTCACTGAGGTCCTTAAGCTTGTCTGTTTTTCCTGCTTCCAACTTCAGGAACTGAATGTTCACTTGCTCCTAACATATCACACCCCATGACAGGTGCCACTATAACAAGACAATCAGTGTTACTCACTTCACCTTCCAGTGGTTTTAATGCTGTGACTGATTAGTATATAGTGAAAAAAAAACTTTAGCAAAAAAGTTTTTTTTAAAAAGCAAAGCAATAAAATACAAACAATCACACTGAGGATAATACAGTGATCTAACACAGTAGATCCACTTTAGGGGAAGCTGCTTGTTACAGGCCTAACACATTTAGTCCTTAATTACATTACAGTAACCATCAGCTGCCTTCTATCACCCTTAAACATGCTGTAGTCCATCCCCATCTGCTGCCCTTCATTTCAGTCAAGCAGGCCTCAGAAGGTTGACCATCATCCAAACTACCACTACTATGAAAAACCAGTATAGTGACGTGAAACACACAGAGAAGGACTTAAACGAGGACAAATGTGAGTTGGTGTAGATCAGCCAATCAGACATGCAGCTACAGTTTTCTGTGTGTCTGTGTTTTATCTAATAATAACTAAACAGAGCTCTGTGTGGA
>NW_018128246.1:195119-202516 GCF_001952655.1 Monopterus albus | reverse complement strand
GGAAAGAGTCTGCAGTTTTATGTTTCTGAGATAAGACGAGAGGGTATGATAACATATAAAAGTGGCTATAGCAGAGAGGCTCTTCGTGGCTGCTGGTCTCAGAATAAACAGAAGTTTAAGTAAATTTTAATGACTTCTCGGGCCATTCGTGAAACTTACAGAAACCTTGCAGATTTATTCTATGAAGAACTTTGTTAATTTGAATTTCAGAAGAAATCCTGAAGTACAAAGTCTTAGTTTGGACTTTCAGGAGTGCTCAGCTTCCCACCGTCCACCAGCCTTCATTTTCTGTTGCATCTCTATCAACAGCTTCTGCCCTTGTCTTATCAGGCTGCTAGTTAATAATAGCTACAATATACAGTGCATGTTTCAGACCCTCTCAACTCTAAGGAATACAGCCTCCACCAAACTACAGCTGCACAATTAGTCCATTAATTAATTAATCTGCAACTCCTTTTATAATCATTAAAGTTTTTTATTCACTGAGGTATTTTCAAAGCAAAGTGCAACACATTTGATGCTTCTGAGAGACAACTGGCTTCTTCTCTTTGTCTTTCATTGTAGCAGACTGAATATATTTGACTTTGGAACTGTTGGCCAGACAAAATAAGAAATTTAACAATGCCACTTTGAGCTCTAGAAAATATGTGAGTAGCATTTTCACTATTTTCTGATGCTTTATAGATTACGCCAGAAAACAATCTGCAGATTAATCGTGTAATGAAAATAGTTAGTTAGTTAGTTGCAGCTCTAGAAGGACAAAAAAACTTAATTCACCTTCATCATTATTTTATCAACAATCCAGGGAAGGCAGGAGATCAAGTGTTGCACAGACACACAGAATCAAAACTCAGCATACAGTTCCAACTGGGTCAAAGTTTCTGTCCTTAAAGGCAAAACTCCTTCTTGTCTGGAAAGTGCACCTGCCGATTATTCAAACACTGCAAACTGGGCATTTGTGTTGTTTCAACATATCTGTATTCACATATCACTCCAATCAATCTGTTGCAGTAACTCAACAACTGGAGGAAGCAGCAGCAATAGAGAGTTCTGTCTATTACCCCTAACAGCAACTTCTGTACAAAACAGAGCTTTAAGCCAACTCAGGGGAATTCTGAAACAATGATTTTAGACCAACAGGTAGCTTTTAAGCTGCTACTCAGACATTCGTTCCTGAATAAAACATATCGACTGATTCCACATTACTCACACAGTCCAACACAATACAATAATTCATTAGCAAATTACATGAAATCCTGGTGCCATATGCAATTACTTGTGTATCCAAAAGAGGTGACAAATCCAAACTATGTCCTAAATA
This sequence comes from Monopterus albus, assembly GCF_001952655.1. NCBI lineage: Eukaryota > Metazoa > Chordata > Actinopteri > Synbranchiformes > Synbranchidae > Monopterus > Monopterus albus. The sequence continues at coordinate 201,195 of NW_018128246.1, read as the reverse complement.
TCAACAAGTGAGCACTTGAAAGAGGAAGCACAGGGTTTACCTACACGGAGATTCCGCACAGCCTCATTGAGAAGGTGGCACAATCTGATGAGAAGATAAAACTTCTGACAACAGATAGGCAGGGCAGGGCAAGAACGTACCACCTTCAAACCGTGCCACGTACCAAAATATGGCACTCAATGCTTGATCAGAGTCCAGTTTGCCAAGTATTTTTAAATAAAGTTCATTCAGTTATTTTCTCAATCAACCGATCAACTGGTGGGTTTATATACTGAGATGTCTTCTTTTGCCAAACCAACACTAAACTAGAATTACCGCTTCATGGTTGTAGGCCTCCACCAACCCGGACAACCCAGTAACATAAAGCCTCTGGCCAAGGCTGTTTCTGGCATGGAGACATTAAAACCCCGATAAATTCAATTCAGTATTATAAAGACTAATACAACTAGTAATTATAACATTTGAGACACTGAACCAGAGAATTTATCATTTTTACTTAACAAATGATCATCAAAATACAACTTAATTAATAAACTTAGTGTTTTGTCAAATTAAAAAAAGGCTTGTGTAGAAAGAAAAAGTTTATAATCCACAATCTGAAGTATAGCTGTAGTACTGGAACTCATGGTATCATCACCACTAACAAAGTTTTTTAAAAAGCACCCAGCCCTAGAGACAAAAAAGGTTCTGAAAGAACATAACCATCCATTCTCCACCACAGGACACAAGATATTATCAACTCCTCATCACCTACTTCTAATGCACTTAACCCTGAAAGCAGTGACCTATGAAAAAGCAAACAGAAACAATACATACATCGTTAAACTCATTAAAAGTTGTATCTAGGTCATTTCTTAAGTATAGAAATGAGCAAAGCTGGATTTCACCTGACCACACTTGGAACCACAGGTGCACTACAAATCACACATTTGTGTTCTGAGCACAGGGCTTTGATCTGTGGTGGTGTGCTTTAAGGAGTTTTAGCTTCATAGCTCTCCTGCACACATTCTTTGTATTTGTGTATATCTGAGTGCATGCAGGTCCAAATGTGTTTGTATATATGTGGGTGTTTTTGTGCAGATATATCTTTCATACTAAATGTATTATTTACTGTGCAAACTAACAAATAAACCGGCAGCCAGCGCGCAGCCCCAACTGCTGCTTGCTTAATTTCTCCCCTCTCACATTTCAATATGTTCGGCTGACCACTCAATCAGCCTCAGTCAAACTGGCACCTGATGACTTCTTTTCAAGGTTCCTGTGAGTTACTGATTAATGACAGTGTCTGTAGTTCTGGCTGTGAGTTTACTCTCTCATATCTCCCAGAGTCACATCTGAAAAAGAAAGCAAGTCCTAACCAAAGCTGATACCACCACTGGGCAAAAACATTCTTGCATGTTGAGAGCACGGTGCCCTTAAGAACATTAAAAACAGAACTGATTTGTGACTCTGATGCATGGATGACTAGAACTATATACCCAGACCTTTTCTCCCTGATGACAGACACTAACAAAGCAAGAATGGGAAAGCGAGATTCAGTTATGACACAAGAGCACAATACAGTATTGGTGCTTTGAGCAAGAGCCTTCAACAATCAACCTCTGAATTATTCACCCGACCTCTCAGGCAACAAAGCCGCTCATCTTACCTGATCAAACCCTGACATTTTTATTGACCTTTTCAGCTTAATGATCTTTTCCATGTGCCATAAAGACACAGCCACTCTGGCAGACACAGCGTCACATCAGCCTAACAACAGACAACCTCCAAGTTGTGACGCAGACTTGACCCACATTAGATTAATTTGTGAGAAGCTGGGCATTATTGACTGACATTACATTCACAGAATAACCTTTCTGAGCTCTTGTTGGTGTCAGTTTTGATGGAGTTTCTAATTCACATCTTAGCATTCTTGTCTAGTTTGCATCAGTTCTTCTGTCTGCAATACTTCTCTCTTCACTTTGCTCCTGCTTCTTCAACTTGCGCACACATTATCCCATTTATGACCACATTTGATTTGATTTGATTTGATTTTGATTTATTCTTTCAAGTATGTAAAAACAGTTGATATGACAACACACATAATTTTACACATAATCCAATATCAATTTGCTTATACCTATAGTACATGCTTGAATGGAGTAGGAAGAAGTCAGACTTATCCAGTCCTACCCCATGACATCATCTTACCATCATTGGTTTGCAAGCAGTAAATGATTCACTTCTACCCACACAAATACACAACATTCAATTCTCATTTTGCAATTAGCTGCATAAATGTGAAACATGCCATTCTGCATAGTGAGCACTTTTACCTTTGGTGCTCTGAGAATAATCTGATGCCAATACTTTTGTACTTTTACTTAAGTAACCTTTTGAATGCAGGACTTTTACTTGTAACAAAGTATTTTTACACAGCGGTACTGATCATTTTAAAGAATCAGTACTTCTTCCACCAGTGGTTCTAGATCTCCCTGAAGGATACCCCACCTACAGCTGATTTTGACATTTAGGGGGCCAAAGTCAGACTGTGCTGATAGTGTCAGAAATTCTTACCAAATTCCCACAATGTGATTGCTGCAGAACAATGTAACAGAAAACTGGTGCAATAATCCCACCTTAACTGGGAAGTGTAAGACCCGCAGAGGGTGCCACAAACACAACAACGCCTCTTTCTCGTCGTCATTCAGTGTTTCCTTCCCTCTACAGTGCCAGAGTGCACAGGCAACTCCACAAAGCATTGCACTGCGAATACGAACACACTGATGGTCGCAGTCATAAGAAGGACTGATGGGTTAATTTAGGAGACAACTGACACATTAACTGGTAATAAAAACACACATAAGGCATTTCAGGGACCCCAGATGTCTCTGTTACGCCCCTGTAGTTAACAAAAGTGATCTGCAGCACAGGATATGAATGAGTTCCACAGCATGATGATATGGTAATTTCTCGTTTTTGACACCAGTGCTAAACCACCTTTATTAATAATTACTACTGTCATCTTCTTCTATACCACAAATGCTATCTTTATGACTAAGCACAGAGACATAAAATGAAACCTTGTTTTGACACTGTACACTTGAACAGCATCACAAAACAGCACAACACACCGGAATTACTTTAAAAAGTCATTTGTGCAGTTTAGGTACAAATGTTTCCTCTAAGAAGTTTTGGATCAGTTTATCCATTCAACTGCTCTGTTAACCAACGTATAAGAGAACAAACAAAAAAACTTGTTGTGCAAGTACATAGGACGAGTGTAATTTGGTTCTGAGAAGTAAAGAGGGAAGTACAGCTGAGGTTTTCGCTTTCCCACACTGACTGATCACTATCCGTCTCCTTTTCATTCTTTCCGTTACTTTTAGTTTACGAATGCCTGGAGGGCAGCACAGACGAGGAAACCCTCGCCTACTCACTACAGCTTCCTGTTCGCCCGTCTGCCTGTCTCCCTTTCTCCGCCAGCTCTTCCCTTTCTTCCCCAAACCCGTCCCCGTATCAGTCTGTCCCCACCCTGAGCCCCCAAGGTCAAGAAAAGGCGAGCAATGGTGCGTCTTCTTACCGTACGTCCCGTCAGAGGTGCGCGTCACCAGCACTCCTGAAAGTCTCTCAACTACAAGAAGAGACGGGAGCTAATGTTTTCCTTCTGGGTTCCCACTCACCGCTTCTCATTCTCTCTGCACTCCCCTCCCTCTCGCTCATGTTCTCCCCTCCTCTATTTTCTCCTCACTCCTTCCTTTCCACTCCCACGGTTCGGGGAAGTGGAGCATGCTCCGTTAAGATTCGGCTCTAAGCATCAAACGCAGAAACATAATTTCGCAAAAGGACTTCAGCGCAACTAGAAACAAGATAACCTGTTGGTCACGTGATGTACAAAGTTAATTAGGAAGTTTGAGTCCACCTTGACCCCAGTAAACAAAACAGCCACAGACGTGCACGAAATATTGGGAGAAGCACAGGTTGATAGGTATGTGATAGTTATTTTATTTTAGGACCCCGTTGTCATATAGAGACAAACAAACAAACAAACAAACAAATAAACAGGATGTTTTAATAGGGTGCAGTGGTGGAGAACTATTCAGACCCTGCATTCAAAATGTTACTTAACCTCTAGAGTCCTGAGCTTTGGAAACCCAAGCTGTGCGGTCCTCATATGAGGACGCAGGGACTCTAGAGGTTGGGTGCGCTATCATTTTTAACCATTTTAAATATATGGAGATGTAGCTAATTATGATGATGAAGATTATTATTATTGTTATTTTTTTATTTATTTTAATTTGGTTGTAAAAATTCAGAAAGCCATGAGAAACGCTCATGGCCAGATTAAGGGGCCCCTGATCCCCTGCCACCTCCAAGCTCCCCTTAAGTCCTGTGCTATGAGGCCTCCTGTGCTCAAACAATATTTAATATGTCTTTGGGTTTGTATATTGCAAATTGTAGTGTTTGAAACTGTGTGGATCTCTTATGAATGGAGGATGTTTGCTTCTAACTGAGTATTGTTACTTTTACTTAAGTCAAGGATATGAGTACTTCTACCATTGCTTTGGTAAGTACTTTGTTACTGTCGGTACTGTAGGCAAACCTTGTGCTATGAGGCCTCCTGTGCACAGGAGGGTTAGCAGGTTACTGTCGGTAACAGTAACTGTCGGTACTGCGCAAGGTTTGCAGTACCGACAGTTACTGCTACCGAGAGTAACAAAGTACATTTACTCCTCATAGCAAACCTTATTAACCTTAATTGCCTGTCTTTTCTCTTGTCCTTCCTCTTTTATTTCCTTATTTTGTTGTTTTGTTTTTTTTGTCTGTCTGAATCTGTCACATCTTGTCCTTGTTACACTGCTGACATTTCCCTGCTGCTCTTATTAGCTTTGCTCAGTTTATTGTTTCATTGTAAGACTCCATTGCATCTTTTTCTGCCCCCTGACTGAGGTTTTGGTTTCCTGCAGATCTAGAGGAGGAAACCTTTGTTGTTTAAAGAGGTATTGCTCCTAAAATATACACTCATTTTATAGGTACACCTAACTGAAACAAAGTCAGCCTAATACAAACATCCTGATACAAATCCTACATTGATAAAATGTTGTAGTATTCTTTTTTCAAACACTTTTAGAGAGGTGTTGATTGTACTGTATCATACAAGATATAGTTTGTGCTGCTGTTTAATTAGAGTCAGGTTTGTTGCCCACCAACTACAGAAGCTCATCTTATACATCCAGAAACACAGGTAATTCTCTAAAACAAACACAGCACATTAAATCTCACATTCCCCACCATCAGTCATAAGCGTCCCCACTTAAACATGAAAACACTGAATGCTGTGCTTCTGAACACTCACATTACCCACAGTTTCACTGCGCCATGGTTTTTCTTCTGATGATGGGGCCACAAGGTGTCGCCAAGAAGCATGAAAATGCTTTATGGGTTGCCATTTTAATACATTTTACTTTTGATTTTTTTTTGTCCCTAGTTGAGACTTTAAGTGCCCTGTTCTTTTGAGGTTTTGTTTTGATTTTCATTTTAGAGCTCAGAGCTCTGTGTCCTGAAGGATTAAGATCCCTGTTGGTAAGTTCTGCAACAGACAGAGTTACACATAACAAACTGAGACATGACACTTCATGTCTGTCACCCTTGTTTGAGCAGACAACAAGTCAATGTTTGATTTGATTTGATTTATTCTTTCAAGCATGTAAAAACAGTTGATATGACAACACACATAATTTTACACATAATCCAATATCAATTTGCTTATACCTAGTACATGCTTGAATGAAGTAGGAAGAAGTCAGACTTATCCAGTCCTACCCCATGACATCATCTTACCATCATTGGTTTGCAAGCAGTAAATGATTCACTTCTACCCACACACGTATTATACTAAAAAAAGATTATAACAGTGTTAACATTCTTACATCACACAAGTAATATACTAAAGAATTATTACAAAATGTACACCACACCCACAATTGTCCATGTAATTAATCATTGAGCCTGTTCTTGCATATATCTTGATTGACACATACCTTTATATTTATGTTTAAACTGGTCAATTCTATTACTATTTTTTATGTCTACACTT
>NW_018128246.1:193031-193809 GCF_001952655.1 Monopterus albus | reverse complement strand
TTTACTTGCGCCGCTCTGTGATACATTTCTTCTGCCTCCATATCCTCCGTCGCTTCTGATTTATTAGCTCTTTTTCCTCTTTGAGGCATTTTAGTAGTTGTAAAGTATGCTCAAAGACTTGAAATGTAGAACAGACAAGAGGAGCAGTAAAGACGTCTGCTCTCGCTTGCAACCCGAAGATGTGGCTTTAAATATTTGTTAATGTACTAGTAGATACATTTATTTTATTTTCAAAAATCTGATAGAAGCAATCTTGTCAGTGCCATTGCCAGGTTTGATGATGGCCACAGGCACAATTTTAGCTTGTCAGGGTAAAATGATGATGTAATAATAATAATAATAATAAACTTTATTTGTACCGCACTTTCCAACTCGAGAGCACAAAGTGCTACAACAATAAAAACATAGAATACAATATCAGTTAAGAACACTCATAAACAGACAGAAGCCAAATGGATATCCCAGGACTGATAGAGGGCAGCTCCTATCCAGCCGGCTCTCTCATCGGGGGCTTACCCGTGGAGGCCCAAGGACTAATACACACAATGACATATTAAGACTAGTTAAAAGAATAAATTATTAAAGGTGACGAAAATAGTGAGCTAGCTAAACATTAAAAGCTTGCTTAAAAAGATGCGTTTTTAACGCTGACTTAAAGGCTGCCAGCTCGGCTATCGAGCGTATCTCTAAGGGCAGGGAGTTCCACAGCCTAGGGCCATGCACGGCAAAGGCGCGACCTCCCCATTTTTTGTAGTGCGCAGGGGGAACAACAAGAGCA
>NW_018128246.1:183888-192476 GCF_001952655.1 Monopterus albus | reverse complement strand
TTGAGTTTACTGCATCAGAAAATTCCTTTATCATCTTCTCCTCGATTGTCCTCTTCTTCTTAATAATAGGTGAATGCTAAGTATGTTTATTTAAATACTGTTTTAAGGGGGGAAAACCTTTGCTTAAGTAAACTTGTTAATGCATAACTGCTGCTTGAAAGGGAGTATTTTTCCTAGCACATAATAGCCCTGTAAGCAAATAGGACGATATGACATTTACCTCATAATTTTGAGTTTTATGAGTAATTTTGCCTCACGTTTGACTTTCTATGTTAGAACCCTGACATAGTAAGTCAACCATATGACTGTTATCATTTTTTTCTTGTACTGATTCAAATAAATTGTATAAATCTACTTAAGGTGCACTTAACAACAACTAGCACCAGCTAAGATACTTTTATTTATATTGTTTGTTTGTTTTAAAGATCTTGTAATTGATATCTATTATTAAATCGATATCCGTCTCCGCTGGCGTGATGACACGTCAGGCGGAAGTTGTTTTGACGGCGGAAGTATAGGGATATTAGTACAGATACTGTAGGCGTAGCTAACTAAAGCAAACTGCTTTAGGAGTTTAACATTTGATAGTCTTTTTAAACAGCTGAATGTGAGCCTCTTTGGGCGTGGGTTAACTGCTCGATCAGGTACGAATGAATATAAAGTTCCTCAGTGGTTTCTAGCTGCTTTGTCGTTTTAAATTTGTAGCCTGGCTTAGCTAAGTTAGCTAACTTATGCTAGCATGGCTAACGCGACACAGAAACATTGATTACTTCAATGGAAGGGTTGGGTAGATATCAAAAGTTTATTAAGGGGAAGTATACATTTATGACAGCCCTAAGATACTGGGGCCGAAGAGGTTTATAAATGAATCGAAGGCAAACTTTAGCTGAAAAGGGCCCACAGTTTCGCATTTTGTCTGTTTTAGTGCTAGACCTTTTGACGTTTCTCTGTTACAGCTAACGTTAACTGAAGGGTCCTTGGTTTCACAAGTTTTCAGCTTTAATGTAGTTGTATAGTTATGAACGTATAGACAATCCTGATGATGAGAGTCCAAATGTGAGTGAATCGTCAATGTGTTTAGTGGTGACTTTCCCTTTAATATGCTTCAAAACCATAGAGGTAACGTTATGGTCATGGTGAGGGTCACTCCGAACAAGAGTCCACGTTTCAGCCAACCTTTAAAGAAAATATAGTTTTCTTTGTAATTCATTGTAATTCACTTTTTACAAGTGCTCAGTTTTTTGGTCAATCCAAGCACCCGTACCTTAATTGCAAGTAAATGAGACCAATATTGTAATTCAGAATAGTACTGAGTTGCTGTTGTGATAGAGTTAGGTTTAGCAAGGCTCCAGACTGTGAGAGTGACAAGTTGCATATTGCAGCCATATTTATTTAAGGCGTGACTGACATTCTTCAAAAGTTCCACTGGGTGCGACTGAAAAATAAACAGGTTATCTACAAACAATTGCTCTCAATATAGAACAGTATCTGCAATACTGCCATCCCAACAGTTATCTGCAGATTTATCACTCACTAGTCTCAGGAAGCAGAGCCTTCCAGTCTATCAAATGTGTTGACACACACCAACTCCTAGACACGCACGTCATCCCTGCACCTGGACCCCTTTTTTACACTTAAAGTGTTTTTTCCTTTGGTGCATTTGAAGTGCAGTTGCCAGGTAAATCAGGTAGATCATCTGTTTTAACTTGAATCTTTTGTGATGGATCAGGCTCCTGGTGTCACTAAGCTCTCTGGTTTTACTTTTCCTCATCCAAGATGGCAAAATAAATAAATCAGAACATATAAACACTCCTGATTCTTTGCTGATGAGCCTACATGAAAACTATTTTTGTCCAGTACGTTTCTGCTGTCAGTCAGCCTGATGAAGTCCATGCTGTCCTCCTGCTGACTGACAGCTGCTCTGACGAGAGATGCTGCACAGAGATTGGAGTCATTGTGGATTGAACAGATCAAACGTGTCACGCATATGCACCGCGCATATCAAGTAAAGTCCCAGTTTGAAGTTAGTAGTGCCTGAAACCCACCGTCAGGTCCTTCTTTAATTAGTAGGGTAGTAGTAACTTTAGCTCAAAAATGAGCTGCACTAGCCAGATGAGTGATTGAGCTGAACTACGTGTGAAGTCCAACACAGACGTCACCAAAGAACAGAAATTCTTCTTCAAAAGAAAAACGAGCTACAAATACATCACGTACACAAATGGCAAATCATGCATGCAGTTCATCAGCTTATACCTTACTTCAGTTGAAATATAATAGCCCATCATCATCGCCATTATCATCATGTTGACTGCTAGGACATAGAGCACTAAAGTGATCTAAAAGAGGCGGAAAATGTTCCAGTAGTGATTTTCCCATTTACTGTCTCTCCCTCTCTCTGCAATGACAAAATACATTTTACCTGGAGCATTTCTGTCATCATAAAGTTATCATCATAAATTTGTGATCCTCTTGTTCCTTTTGTTGCCTAGACTGATGCTACGGCACTTAAGACAAAAGACACTAAACAGCATGCAGCTTCCTGCACCTACTGAGCTAAGCTTTGTAAACATGTCTGGACAGACTTTGTGTGTTGCTGTGGGCTGTACCTGCTAGCCAAGAAGCCATCAATACAAGCTGTCTGACTATTAGTCAGCACACTCATGGAGTGATCTCACATTTGATGTTACTTGATCAATATAGAGTAGGAAAAAAAGTCATGGAGCCTCTTCTTTTCGATTATTTTGTTTTGGGTTCCTGGTGTTCCAGGTTGGGCTTTTTGTGATGGCAGACCACTCTGACATCAGTCTGCTGCCAGAAGAGCGGGTCCGTGCTCTGACCAAGAAGGGGAGCACGGTAGAGGTTAATGAAGATGTGCCCCCACGGCGTTACTTCCGCTCAGGCATGGAGATGATCCGCATGGCCAACGTCTACACAGATGAGGGCAACATCGAGCACGCCTTCGTCCTGTACAATAAATACATCACGTGAGTGTATTTGTTAAATTGTGTTTGCTCAGTTTATTGAAATATTTATTAATTTGCCCTTTAGATAATGTTGCCATTTCCAGCTGAGTTTGGGAGTACAAATAAATACATTCTGTTTGTTTTGTCAAGTTTGGAGGGAACTTGCAAGAAGCCTAACACAGACGTTTCCAGCCAAAGTCTGCAGAGTCTGTGATTAGCCTAAATGATGATTTTATTAGCAAATGGGGGCCATGGCTTTGAATAAGCATTTTCAGTCAGTTAATAAAAAGAGTTTATTTTTTCCGCAGGCTCTTTGTAGAAAAACTTCCCAAGCATCGGGATTATAAGACTGCTAACATTCCTGAGAGGAAAGATACACTGAAGGTGCGTATACAGTGTTCTTAAACTGTCTTTAATAGCAGATTTCATTTGATTTAAAGCTCAGCATTTGGCTGAATTTTCTTTCTTTTGTAGAAAGTGAAGGATGTTGCATTTCCTCAAGCCGAGATTCTGAAAAAAGCTCTTTTGAAAAGATTTGAACAGGAGTATGCCCAGTATCTTGTCAAGAAGGTAAAGTGTCTATCAACCTCTAATCCTTCATGTGTTTGCGGTTTCTTATATTTGAGAAACTGTTACTGCACATTTACAGCATAAATATTGTCCAGTGTGTTGTCTGTACTGTAAATGGGGTGAAACATTAACCAGCATTATTTATTTATTGTAATAAATAAATACATCCATTATTTTGCCTCCATTAATTATCAGACAAAATGGAGAAAAAGAAAACACTGACCTTGAATAGTCATGTTTATTAATACAGTGATTGAAACAGACATTCATCATCATACACCAGAAGATCAGCAAATCTCATGTCACATCATTTGCTTTGTTTGTCTTTCTTGGATAAAAGAACAGTAACCAAAAGAGAGAGCTCACCTGTTGAAACACAAAGTTGCAAGAATGTGATGTGTTTGTTTTGTGTCCAGAGAGAGGAGGAGGTGGCCTTGGCGCAGGAGCAGTCCAGGCAGCGAGCGCTGGATGCCGAGCGGGAGCGTGTGGCAGAGATGCAGCGGCGGCAGCGGGAGCAGGAACAGTTCAGTGCCTTTGAAGAGATGATCCGGCGCCAGGAGCTGGAGAAGGAACGCCAGCGTGTGCTTCTGGAGTTTGCCACACCTGCCAAGCCCTCTCCTGACATGCCCCTCATTCCAGGCATCCAAGGGCCCTCGCTTATCTCCCCCACACCCCCACAGAGCCCAGGGGACCTATCGGGCACCATGAACCACCAGTACAATCGCCCTCCCGCCACCATCAGCACGCCTGCCACGGATCCACCAAGCTTCAACCGATCGCTCAAGCCTGAGTCTCTGGTCAGCCCAGGGAACAACAGTGAGTAAATGTTTTTCTGACATGAGGGCCTTTCCTTCAGGGGATTTAAATACTGCCAAACTCCCGCTTTTATGTCTTTATTCTTCTGAGCTGATGTTTTTCTTCATGAGCTATTTACTTTCCTGTCTGCACCATGTCTAGTTTTTAGAAGGTCACAAAAAACTTACTCCACCATTCAGCTTTTGTTTATTCCTGTACGTGGGTGTTGCAGATACGATGGTGGATGCCCTTCGGAAGTTGGCTGTTCCCGCTGAGCTATGCCGGAACTTTCTGAGGTTGGCCGAGGCCAACACAAGCCGAGCTGTAGAAACTTGTGGCATCCTGTGTGGCAAACTGGTAAGAACAGAGCATCCTCTTCTGAACAGCTCTGTCACCAGAAGCACCAAATTCACCTGTCACCCATCTAGGCCTTTTCAGTAATAGTCTCAAGGCATCATTATAAGCCACAGTCAATTTCCGAAGACTGCCTTTTTTATAATTAGATCATAGGTGGGCAGTGTACAAAGAGGAACAATACGCTGTAAATAGTCAATTTTACCCCATCCGAGCATGAACCAAATTTCCGCGCCAATACATTTGCTTGCACATACAACATACAGCATTTATAACATGACCCAGATACATCGGTCAAACAATAATTTATAACATGACCCAGATACTTCACTTCATTGCATACAGTTAAAATATTACCCTATATCTTAAAAAAAGGAAATACAAGGGACCTGTCCTCTTTTGAGCAGCATATCATAATAACACTTTTAACAGCATTATACTTAATATCATAAAGACCTCCAAATACAGAACACACATTCAAGAGCTGCTGAAGACCTGCTGCACTAGGACTAAATACCACAAGGTCATCTGCATACATTAAATGATTCACTACAACACCTCCAACCATGCAACCCGTTCTACACATACTTAACTTTTTTGAGAGATCATTCATATAAAAGTTAAATAAAATATACGTTAAATGATTCACTACAACACCACCAACCATACAACCCGTTCTACACATATTTAACTTTTTTGAAAGATCATTCATATAAAAGTTAAACAAAATCGGGGACAACAAACTACCTTGCCTTACCCCGTTATTGGTCTGAAAAGGATTGGATGTACAATTATCCCATTTAATAAGCATAGACTGGCAGGCATACCAATAAGACAAACATCTTACTATATATTTAGGCACATGGGCATCACACAATTTCTGAAATAATTTCCTATGATTCACCCGATCGAAGGCCTTAGAGGCATCTAAAAAACACATAAATACAGTGGAATTCTTACTTTTATATTTACTAACCAATTCCTTTAGTGCAAATGTACACATATTAGTGCCATGATTGGATTTAAACCCAAATTGGTTCTCAGTGGAGCCAATAAGATTACAAAACCTACTAAAAAGAATTACCTCAATAACTTTAGAAAGTGCTATTAGCAAGTGCAATAGGTTTGTAATTATCAGAGCTGGCCACCTTTCCCGCTTTATCCTTCACCACAGGGACTAAAAGTACGTCATCAAGGAGTCAGGCAAAAACCCATGTATAACACAAGACTTAAAACATATAGCTAAAAGAGGAGCCAACCTCAAACTAGCATGCTTAAGGTGTTCTACAGAAATACGATCCAGCCCAGTAGACTTATTTGCAGACAAATTATTTATCACTCGAGAAACTTCACAGGTTTTAACAGTTTCAACAAAATCAACCCTGCTTACAGGGAAGACTTCACTGGGAACACAGTTAAATAAATTGCAATAATGGAGCCGCCAAAGCTCAGCTATCTTATCTGGGCCAGAAATTCCATCAATAGTATAGGGTAGAGAGAGTCTACTATTATTAGTATGTTTAACATCTTTCCAAAACGACCTCGTATCATTGCGTAATAGTTTCTTTGCCATAGAGTCAGACCTCAATTTTTGTTCATTTTTCGTAATAAAACATATGGCATATTTGTATTTTGCACTTGTATGCTTTTTATGCTTTATATGAGATGTTAATGTTTTCATCTGAGTTTTAATCATTAGTGAAACTGTAATTTTGTATCATTGAATTCCAAAGCCTGAGATGGTTTTAAAAAAAGAAACACTCTGCACCAGTGTTGGTAATAATGAAAATAATTAGTATTAATCAGGCTAAAAATGTGGATTTATAAGTGTTTAAATAAACCTCTTTTGTTTGTTCCAGACCAGAAATGCGTTTACTGTGACCCATGTTATCGTACCAAAGCAGTGTGGCGGCCCAGACTACTGTGACACGGAAAACGAGGAGGAACTCTTTCTCATACAGGACCAGTACGATCTCATCACCCTGGGCTGGATACATGTGAGTAATGAGCTGCACAGAGGTACAAGCTCAAACATCTGTGCCTCAAAGGAAAAATCCTGTATTTTGTGTCTGGTGTGTTTTTAGTTTTCCAGTACTTCAGTCATTTTAAAATATTTCAGTAGTTTCAGTAATAGATTCATGGTCGCTGTGACTGCACACTTTTTGTCCTTATTTTCTACCTCCACAACCTCCTTCTTCTTCCACAACCAAAAGACCAAGAGCTGACAGCACCAGTGCCGTTTGCAACTTCTTGTCAGACATATTCTCGATTAGAAGCAGCCATATACCAGTGCAACAGTAGGCCTTCGTCACTGCTGGTTCTTTGACGTGCGTCTCAGCCCTTTGACAAAGTACTAACTAACCTGAGTAGGAAGTGGTTTGGCATATCTGATACTCACAAGAATATAACATCATAAAGACTTTTACCTTTTCACCTTTTACAGTTGAACCCAGTGAAGTGAAGTCTGGACTTTTTTTTTTTTTGTCTCTCCCCCCCCCCAGACTCACCCTACACAGACGGCCTTCCTGTCCAGTGTTGACCTCCACACACACTGCTCCTACCAGATGATGCTGCCAGAGGCCATCGCTATTGTCTGCTCACCTAAGTTCAATGAGTAAGTCAGAAGACCACTGGTCAGGAGTTGATTTGAACTCTGTCTCCTTCCTTTTCTCAGATGTGTTTATCAGTCTGCCGCCAGTGAAAGTCTGTCCTAAGGTGCGCTTGTGTTTGTCCCAGAATCGGCTACTTCCGGTTAACGGACCGAGGAACAGAGGAGATCTCCACATGTAAACAGAAAGGCTTCCACCCTCACAGCAAAGACCCCCCTCTATTTACAGTGAGTTTCTCTTTCTGAATTGTCTTTGTTTAAAAAGGGGTGGGGACGACAATATTCAGGAGACACCTTCTTCTAATACCAATTGGTTTATTTCAACATTGTGCTAGAGTCAAGAATCATTATCATCATCAAGTGTCACAGCGGTGAGTCCTAATCCCTGGAGCTGAGTTAGCATTTTTGTACCTCTGGTTCCGGTATCATAAACTAAATCAAAATAGGCAGATTGTTTGTTAGGCAAGTTCTTAAAAATTGGAAAGGGATTTTAAATATTTTAATTTCTGCTTTTTAAAATGTCTTTTGATAATGGTTGTTTTTAATGTGTGAAGATAATCTTTATTTTCAGGCTGCATTGTAGCCTTTTTCAGTTCACGTGGGCAGACTGTCACAGGTCTGTTTCTCCTCTCTCCTTTTCAGCAAGCGGGACATGTCACCATCACAGATGACACTGTGTCCATGATGGATTTGCGGTGATTTTTCTTTTTCACCACAACACTCACAGACAGTTTTTTTTTATCAAAGCATGGACTGGAGAAAACAATTATTTTATTGTCAAGACGGTACTGAACAAATGCCAGCCACAGTTTTGACATTTATATGGACTTCAGTTGTTCTCAAAAGGAACAACAATGCAGACACTTTTTTTTATTATTCTGTAAGAAAAATTCTACATTTTCAAGCAGACAACAGCTATCCAGTTAATGGACCGGCAGCCCTCTAGCACTTCACCTCCTCTGTTTTTGTCAGTATGTGATGTTTTTCCTTTGTGTCCCATTTTTGTTTTTGTCATTAATAAATAAATATGTTTGTCAGTGGCAGATAAGTGTCTCGTCACACAACCTTTGTGTCATATTTGTTATCAGCGTTTGGTTCTTCCAAGGATGAGAGCATTCATTTGTTGTAAATTGTGCACCATCGAGTTCAGTATAATTTGTAATCAAGTCCTTGTTCTTTTGCCTCAGCGTAATTCCTTCATAAACTGTGAAAGTGCTTTGAGTGATGAGAGACATGAAAGTTGTAACTCAGGGTTGCAGGTAGTCTTGCTGCTGCTGCCCCATATTATATTTTTATAT
>NW_018128246.1:153036-183822 GCF_001952655.1 Monopterus albus | reverse complement strand
TTCCACATTTTACATGTTTTTACTTCCTCCTGTGATTTTGGATGAGGTGTTTGGTACCTGTATAGTACTTCAGAGGACATGTGCAACAGGCAATCTGAATGTACCTTCTGCTACACATTACTAAGCACCTGACCATGGTTCATGCCTTTAACCAGTATACGTATTTGCTCCCTTCTCTTGTTAGAAATAAATAATTAGCCATAATTGTAAGAATACCTTAACTGAATTAAATGCCAAGACAGAATAAACTAGTTCTAGATTAATTTGTTGTGCATTGTTTGGCTTGTCATGTTTTTCCACTTAGTTGCACGGTATCAGTTTAGTTACAAAGTAGAAATGTGTGTTATTTGTGCTTGGGCTGGTGTGTGAAAAAATAACAGACACATTCAGTGCAGAAGATGAGGGTGAAAATATCTGCCGTTTCAGTGTAATGTGGACACCTTTAGCTGAACATGATCTAATTTATGGCTAGGTGTGATCCATGATGGATGCTGAGTCAGAAGTATCCACACAACTAATATAGGCTGATTTTATTTAGAATAAATCTACAACTTTGCCCACAAAATCTATTTGCATAATGTGTTGAAGCCTCTACACACCATAGTCCCACTGCTGAGATTTTCTTAGGACTGTTTTATTCAACCAAACAGGCCTATTCAGTTTTACTATCATGACAAAAACCATTAAGGCAAACACCACTGGCCAAGATGGAAACAGCTAATGTTGCAACTGCAAGTCCATTTTTAATGAAATGAAACAAATAACTGACTAGAGTCCGACAGAGCGGTGAACAGCAGCTGGTTTGTGGTCAAACAGTGTGGACACCGTCTCCTCCCAGCAGCCCACAGTTTTAGATTATGAACCAGAAACTCAGCAGAGAGGACATCTCAATCACACTGAGCTTGAAAATTCATTCATTGATCTAGGCTGTGTAGATTCATGACTGGATTAAATAAAACCCATAAAATCACACTTGATATTAAAGTTGTGTCCTGGTGCCTGGGCTCTTTGGGGCAGCGTTAATTCAGTGGTACAGGCTGTTCACTCTATGTCTAAAAGCAGACATCCTGTAGCTTAATATGAAAGAATCACCTGTTTTCTGGAAATATTATTATCAGCCTATACCTTTAATTAAAAGGGGTGCCTTGCCATTACATAACAAGCAGCATAGTGGAGGTGGGTTCCTGCAGACCAATCATCAACAAGGGCCGCACAAGCCTGACTCAGGCTCTTATAATAGAAGAAGGTACTTTAAGAGGAGAAATCGATTCAGTATAGATGTTCCAAAATACCTTCCTTTAAATTGGCAATAGATTAAAATGGCCTGATACAGATGGGCCATGACACCTGACCTAAGGACGCTGACTATAGACCTGTGCACCAGACTGTTTGGTGCTGAGACTCAGACTCGACCTGACCTGTCCTGATGAGGATGCTCATAAGGTGAGGACTGACAAAACGCAGCTTTTTGCCTCTGTCCAACATGGTCACCATGGCAACTTACAGTAAATCTGTCTTTGCTTCTCATATCATCCAGGTGGAGGAGTTTTGGTCACTAACCACCTGATGACCTCCATAATGTGGGACCAGTGTGCTGCTGTAGCACCCCCAGATACACTCAAAGGAAGTATTGTCTCTTTGTCTGCCTGTCCAACATCTCCATCTATTCTGTTAGTCTCGTGTCCTATAGGGGGCAGAGTTTAGTGGTTAACCATCTGACTTCCTCATGCCCCTCACTCATTTACCAGTCACATACAGTCAGTGTATCAGGCACTTTAATAGTCCTGCACTGCTCTGGTTACTGGGGTAAAGTCTGTCTGAGATCAGTCTGAGGCTGCCTGTTACTCTGTGCTCACTTTATACTCTGACACATTAGATTAACTGTCTGTACCACTGTTTGGGAACACTGCCTTTCTCTAGAGCTCATTCAGTCCATAGATAATCTATGTGAATACATTAGAGATTATCAATGCCCAGATTTAGGTTAAAAACAGTTTATTGTACTTTAGTGTTAGGCCTCTGGGTCATCTCACTCTGCCAAGTTTCAAGAGGGAGTGTCGTGCTTTGTGTAGGCCCGGTGAGATTCGAGTTTAGCGTTTCGTGTTATTAGATTTTTCGAATGTTGGGAGGTCTCCCAGCAGGGGAATTTATCCCACTCCTGCAAAGCGTTATGCCATTGATGCGGGGATACTTTAGACAGATTCATATTTACGTTGTCAGACCTGGTTCACGCAGTACCAGCCGGTGTGCCGTGCGGTTGGGTTTTTGGGAGGGAGCGTGGCAGAGACAGATGACTCTTGTGTAAAAAAATAAAAATACAAAAGCTTGTGAACACCCAGTTTGGGTGTATTTGTCCTGTTGTCTGTGAGAACGACATCAGTAATGCTATGAAGCCTGATTGTCAAGTACACAGGTTGACACCATATTGAATGTATTATTAGTGAGTTTCACTTTTTAACTTTCTTATAGTAAGATTATACTGTGGGCTGAATTGTCTCAAGGCTAAAAGGCTTTGTATGAAGGGACCGAGCTCTGCAGGGACAGTACCTCAGTTATTAAAGTGAAAATTGGCCCTTTGCAGTACATCGTGTCTTGTGAGTTCTTAGCTTGGCAGCATGAATTAGCCTGTCCTCTTTTCTAACTCCACATATTCTACACAATGTACACTGATGGTGTTTTCTAAGCTGACATGTAAATTAGAAGTGAGAGAGTAGAGAACCAACATGGGCAACAGTTGTAGTGTCAAATCAGTGATAGTTGCACTGCTTTTTGGAAACATTACAGGTTGTGTGTTTATTTTGCTAAATCAGTACACAGTGACAACCAGTTCTAGGGTTAAGGAAGCCAGGGCTTCTCCACACTACAGAGAACGAGGTCAGAGTCGACTCGCATCGTAAGAGGCTTTTCTCCTTCACCTTCTTCTCAGTGTGTGAAGGAGTCCGAGCTTTCAAGTCATTGGGAGTTTGGATAGTTGTTGAGTCTCTTTAAACCTGCATATTTGCTGGAAAAGTGACTGAGGTAGTCAGATGTGCAGGTACCTAGAGAAATGAGGCAGAGTCGAGGCAAATACAGGCTGGATCATGGACCCTACTGAGCTGAAGCTGTGTGCCATGGTTCTGCAGTTTCCAAAACCAGACAAGGATCCCTCTGGTTTTGTGAATCAGCTGACATGGTATGCTGTTATGATCCTACTAAGAGATGCATGTACAATTGATGACATGTTTAAGGGGTAGATTTGGTGAGACAGAGCC
The DNA here is from genome assembly GCF_001952655.1 of Monopterus albus. NCBI lineage: Eukaryota > Metazoa > Chordata > Actinopteri > Synbranchiformes > Synbranchidae > Monopterus > Monopterus albus. The sequence continues at coordinate 180,571 of NW_018128246.1, read as the reverse complement.
AGCTGTGACTATCACAGTCCAACATGAGGATGCACAGAGTAGACCTGACTGGATAAAGGCATATAAAACTCAGTTAATGCGTTATGCCTTTAGACTAGGAATAGTGGAGGGACAAGAAGCAGCACACCTCTCACTTCCTCTCGTGTATTTGAGCTTTACATTTTTAGACTAAAACCTACATCTCTTGTTCTCAGTGAACAGACCTACTTTCAGGACCATGCCTGTGGTGACTAGATCTTCTCTTTCTAAATTGACTGCACTGTTCCACAGCTCCCTACTCAAGTATCTGTAAGCACCAGTCAGGGAGAACGAAGCCATTGTGAGAGAAAGTGTACAGTTAAACGGACTATAATCTTTGATATGTTAGAGAAAAGTACATTGTTCTTCCTGGTTGAAAAGTTGCAGTTTACCAGGCTGTTTCCTGTCCCACCAGAGAAGCTGATGTTGGGACGCTGGGACCCAGAAGTTGTCGTGTTCAGCTGTGAAGAAGACGAAGACCCTGCTGTACCAGACCCTCATCAATGATGATGCCTATCCACGAGTTGTTGATCTCTTCAGAGATGTCAGGTATTCACTCCTGTCCACCTGATAAATTCTTTGTCTTTTTGTACTTAAGATTGAGTGACTTTTTTTTTACTCTGATGCCCAACCTTTGGAAACTGAAGCTGGAGAAAACAACCTGGTGACACAAACGGGACCATGAGGAGGCTGCTACAGACGTCCACACCAACCTCTTGGGTCCTGAGCATTGACTTGATGAGATCTTGAATGGGCCATTTCAGCTGAAGCTTTACCTGAGTCCACCTCTCCCCTGGATGACATGACTGCATTAACTGAACTGTAACCTTTTCCTCTGGATTTTAACTAAAAAAAAAACTTGACTTTGCTTGAATTTTGGAACTTTATCACAATAATTTTTCCATCATTAAATGGTGGAAGTACCGGGGCAGGCTTAGTGGTTAGATTGAGTGATTTGCCATACGCATTGTTGTGCTTTTTTTTTGTAAGCCTGTCTTGATAAGTGTAGTTGTGGTGTTTCAAAATCATCACCGCCCAGATTTTAATAACTTAATTTTACTTTAGGGAAGCTTAGGGTTTGCAGAATAAGAGCAGAAAACAAGTTGAATTTTTTTTTTTTTTTTTTTAAAGGCTGTAGGACAAAGCTAGAGTGTGTGGCGTCACCCTCTCTAGCTCCCCCCTTTCAAATGAATGGAGAGGCTGAGAAATGTCCAAAATCACCATATAACGTAAACTGTGATAATTCAAAAACCTTAAAAGATATGATAAATCTGAATACAAGATGAATAGCTGAGGATTTGCTGTTGTGCGATGCTGAGTCAGCATCCACGCAACTAGTAAAATGTAGTTTTTAAATCACCCTTCCACTGGGGGGGCAGCAGAGGGTCGTTGTTATAAAAGAACTGCTTTAAATAACGGTAGCAAAGAACATAAACCGGAAGTTGTAAGCAGCTAAGACGCTGTGTGGTTTTGATTTTAAAGGTTGTTGGTTCGTTCTAGATAAACTTTCAGATCTACACAAAAACTCAATATGGGGAAGCGACAGCACCAAAAAGACAAAATGTAAGTATCCAGGTACTAAGGTAATAAGCTGCACCACTGAAGCGTGTTTGTTGTTGTTAGCATTAGGTAGCTAACAGTGTTTGCTAACGAATTGGCTAATTGTGTTCATTGGTTGTTCTGACTTTAATGTTGCTTTATTGTGTTTCTGTTTAATCGTGTTTGTTTGTTTGTCCTTCTCACAGGTACATAACGTGTACAGAGTACACAAACTTTTATGGGGGGAAGCGAGCAGGTGAGTTTGTTTTAAATCTCCAACATTTCTAGTTTTAACGTTATCTGGTTAGAAACGTTAACAATACTGACCGCTGATTAGTGAAAATACTACTAATACTGCACCATTTACTAAAATTTTGCATTGTTTTTACTTTTAAGAAATCCCACAGGCAAACTTCAGACGGCTTCCTTTTGACCACTGCAGGTAGGAAGAAGCTTGTTTACCGTCATGTGGAGAGGAACATTAGCTCTGTCAAATTTTGTACAATAGGTTTGCTATTAGACCCACTGACAAATTCTGGGGACGCTGGTCCACCAGCACTAGAGCATACTCGACCACGTTGTGTGACAAAGATTCATAGCTGAATATGTGTTTTTGCTGAGAAATTTTACGTTGTCTACTGTTTTTCATGTTTACATGTGTTTTCTCTTAAACACGTCAGCTTGTCACTTCAACCATTTGAGTATCCTGTCTGTACTGAGGAGGGAGTCATCTTTGACCTGCTGTAAGTAGATGGTGTGAATTAAAAAAACATCATGTTTACAACAGGCATATCTACACATAACTGACACTTTGACCGGCAGCTGTCACTGGGTGTTCATCTGATGTCCATGCAGGCTACTGAGACAAACCTGGGAAGACAAATGGGTTAAATGTCGTGATTTAATTAGTTACTCAAAACGATCAAATGCCAACAGTGTTTTGCTAGGGGAGGGATGTTAAGGGTGATTTTGGTGTGCTGTGTGATTTGTCAGTTAACACCACTTCAAGTTAGTAACCCTGCTTCAAGACTTGTGTCCTTATTGTTGGTGACATATTGAAGACAATTGGAAAGCTGAAGTATAATGTAACTTGCATGTATTGTTTTGTCTGGTCTGATGTTGAGTAAAGATGCCTTCCTTTCTATGTTGTGTTTCAGGAGCATTATGCCATGGATCAAGAAGTATGGTACTAATCCGATCTCTGGAGAGGTAAGTAGCCAAGCAGCATTTTTATCAGATTATTTTATCAACCTGCACATTAGATCAGTTGAATACATCTATGTGTCAGTGACATTAAACAGTAATGTCATACAGAGAAGAAAGATGCATTCATTATACAAGATTTAGTTGGCTAGCTAAATTTTTAAACATGACATAACAGATGAATTCAAAACTTAGGTAACAGTATTCATATTCTTGTACTGATGCCTGGGAGCTTTAAAATTTCAATTGTCAAATGTTCTTTTTCTTTTTATTACAGCCTACCAAAACTAAATGAGACTTTTCATGTATCCATGTACCTCACACACAATATTTTCTATTTACGAAAAGTATTTGTGATAATTTGTTGGGATGAAGAGCTTGACTTTACTAGCTGACTAGCAGGGATTTTTCAGATAGTGGTGCCCAGAGTTTGAACTAAACAAGGTGAAAGGATTTTTGGCCATGATGCTACACACAGCTGGAACCAGCTCCTGTTAGAACTTACATCTGGCCCAGGTGGAGCCACTTTTAAAACTAAATTAAAGGTTGTTCCTTTATCTGCTGTGTTTAATTAATGTATCTTGATTCACGTGTTTTTCAGTTTATTCACTTTCGTCTTTCTTCCATTACTCAATGCCCAGTTGAATAATGGTGCTGTTCAGCTGAGTGTATAGACACTGTTTCAGATTTCTGGAAGAAACTACGTCTGTCTCTAGTGTTAAAGTACTCAGAGGGTTGTCCTGGGAAGACTGAAGTAAAGGGGTATAAAGCATAATGAGAACAGTGAGAATCCACAGTTATCCTAAAAGTACTACATGTAATTGTTGCTTTTAATTTGCTTTCTGTTTTATCTATGTATGCATTTTAATGTTTTATTTTTCTGTGTGCATTGTGTTAAGCACTTTTAATTGCCTTTGTGTATGAAAGTGTGCTTTTTAAAATTGACTTGCCTTGCATAGTTGTATACAGTTAAATACAGCAATTATGTATTTGTTGTTAAAGGGAGTTTTTCCCTCCTCGCTGTCACCCAGTGCATGCTCGGGGGTTTTTCCTCTGTAGTAATAATAACGGTAAGGTCTAGACCTTACTTTGTAAAGTGTCCTGAGACAACATTTGTTGTGGTTTGGCGCTACACAAATAAAATTGAATTGAATAGGTCATTATTAAACCTGAAATACTTTTGATATGAGATTCTTCTTTGGAAAAAAAAAAAAAAAAAAGAATTTATCATATTATTTCTATGACTACACAGTAATAGTTTGGGTTTTCTTTTTTTTACCACAGAAACTGGAAGCAAAATCCCTCATCAAGCTTAACTTTGCCAAGAACAACGATGGTAAATACGCCAGTGCTTTAATGTACTTTAATCATTAAAGAGTCACATTGAAACTAATGGTATAATATGTTAATGACTGTTTTTGAGCTGAATAAATGGAGGTTTTCCTCATTCTAAAATCAGCCAGTAGTTGTGAATAAAATGGTCAAAGCTACACTGCACTGCCATGTGAGAGCTGCTTGAAAAAGAAAATTTGATTTAGGGTGGTAGAGGCTAATTTTTGGGAGGATAAGAGCAAATTAAAGCAGGTGGAACAGGAAGATATGAGAGCAGGTAACATGAGGTACTTGTGCCGAAGCCGAGCTCTGAGTGTGGCAGCAGGTTGAGGCTCTGCGTGCTTTTGATTTTCCTTTTTGTTTTATTCCAGGAAAGTATCACTGCCCTGTTCTGTACAATGTCTTCACAAATAATTCTCACATTGTTGCCAACAAGGTCACTGGCAATGTGTTTTCTTATGAGGTTAGTGAACTCGCATATTTCTTCATTGATCCTCATATAAATGCTTTTTTGTAACATGTCTAAAGTTGCACACACTCACAAACGCACACACAAAGGTTATTGATTTACATTTCAGTATGATCCGGTGCAGATGCTTGGCCCACATGGTCTCGCAAGATGCTGCTTTACATCACACAGAAGAAGTTGTGTACAACAAATGTTTTTCCAAACAAGCTGAGGATTTCACACTGTACTGAACTGGTTTTACAGTTGACAGAAGAAGAATTACCTTTTTCTGAACATGTTTTGTCTAATTTAAAGAAAACAAGCAGAAAAATGAATTTGACTTACTCCCATTTAATGACATTTTCTGTTTCTACCCAGGCTGTTGAGCAACTCAACATCAAGACCAAAAGTTTTAAAGATCTGCTGAGTGACGAACCCTTTACCAGAAGAGACATTATAACCCTTCAGGTGGGTTTGTTTTTTATGTGTAAAATTTTGTCATTTAGACAAAAGTAACTTTTAATCTGTTGGTGATTTGTTTTGTCTTTGTAGGACCCCACACACCTGGACAAATTTAATGTTTCCAGCTTCTTCCACGTGAAGAACAACCTGAAGGTGTTGGATCCAGGTGAACTGTCAGACTGTTACTTGTCTTTTGGGGGGGGGAATTCTGCTTTTTTGTTAAATTCTAATCAGGGTTAAACATTGAAGTTAAGTCTTCATGCAAGATGAATATCCTTACTGTTGCACTCCTTTCCTTGGCACCGTTCAGATGAGGAAAAGGCCAAGCAGGACCCGGCGTACCACCTGAAGAGCACCAATCTTGAGACCAGGGAGACCTTAGCTGAGCTGTACAAAGACTACAAAGGGGATCAGCTCCTCGCTTCCACCATGAAGGAGCCAGAGGCCAAGAAGACAGACAAGATAAATGCTGTAAGGCAAAAATATTGCATTGCTGAAGTCTTTACCTGGAAGATGTATGGGGTGATGGAAAAGGGAGCTGGTGAAAGTATGCATAGGAAAGACCAAATCAGTGAGTGAAGTAGACATGACTAGAACAAGCTCTTGCTGTAGTCCCCCTGGGAGTAAAGGCTTTTTAAGCTGTAGTTAAAGGACCAAGAAACACTGCAATGGCTGAAGCTTGTTTTAAAATATAAAACATATGCATGCGGACTCAGCTTAAAGGTAGCAGAATCCTTTTAAAGGCAGTGGGAGTTGAGTTTATCAGGTGATGGCTGCTGGTCCATTATGTACCTCATAATATGTTTTTGTGTGATAATCACCCAAAGGTTGACGACCTTTTGTGAGCCATGTGTGTACAAGAATAACTGCAATCATGTGACTTTGTGTGACGGCCAACTCACACGTAAATGTCCAACATGTGAAACGTCCTGGTCTCTCCACTGACCTTGTTGCTGTTGTTGCTCTCCTTCATGTTTATTGTTACTGGTCTGTGAGGCACTGAATGATACCCACCAGCGATATGTGTAGGACGGCTTAGAACGTTAAAACAACCACGAGTTCCGATTTGAGTGCTCCAACAGTGCTCGTGAAGTCAGAAATTGGATCTGGGAGTACATATGCAGGTGGCCCAGATCTGATCTGAAGACATTTGTCTTAAACTGTAAGTTTTACCTTGTACACAGGAGGGAGCCAGACACACAAGCAACTACATCCTTTTAGCAGAATAGAAATGTTTACAGTGTTGTGACACTTGCATTACAGGAATTTAAGCAAATATTAAAAAAATACAAGCAGTAAGACCATGTCCAGTTCTGAAACATCAGCCTGAGTGACAAATGGATTTGGTACAAAGGTCTTTTAAATCTGCAGCAGGTTTATTTTTATTTAAAATAGCTTCTGGGTCCTTATTGTAGTCTTCATACACATCTGGTCTCAGTCATAAGTCCATTGTAACCGTGGGTGAAACAAACAGATGTGTAACAGAGGGTCAGCCGTGGTCACATCACCACCTTGACTGTGTCCGCGAATGATCAGCAGGATGAAGGTGAATTTGTTTTAACAGCATCAGTGCCTTTTTTTTTTTTTTTTTTTTATTGGCTTTCTTTTGATGCTTTGCCACATCTTGTTATTACACCAGATCTCTTCCATGGTTACTCCCTGTTTCAGGTTCACAGATGAGGTGATGCTTTGGCAGCATCTGAGAGAACAGGGAATATAGGTCAGACAGTACACAAGATAGGGTCTGTGCTTTCACAAGAACTAGAGCAGAAGAATGCTAAAGCAGGGCTGCAGAGTGGACTTGAGCTTTTGAAATCACTTCTCAGCTTTCATCTGCACTGAGTGGTTATTCTCACTTCTCTTAACTCATCTCATTGCAGTGTTTGTGGTATTTTTAGGTGTATAATATTATTCATAAAATGTATTGTACTAATTTAAGTTGATACAATCTTAAAGCATCTGCAACACTCAGTAATTTATGACATGGTAGAAATCACTCCAAGCTCTGCTTTTAATCACCCAGAAGTTGTGGAGGCTGTCTTTAAATTCGTTTCTGCTTGATGTACCACTCGGTGCAAACAAGGGGACCAGTCTGTGGCTGGAAAGAGGCCTGGTGGTGTGGAGAAGTTAGTTCAACTGGACAACGAAGCTTCAGGCTCCTTTAACGAAGGAGGCTCTGCCCTGTTGAAATACACAACACCAGTGGAATATTATAAACCTATAAATAAGGGCTACAAGTAGTGTTTCTTTTCATTGTCTGATTATCTATTGATTCATCTATAAAATCATGGAAAACAGGGCACAATGATAATCAGCTTCCCAGAGAGCTGGGCGACGTCTAAAAATTGTAGTAAAACTTAACGATATTCAGTTTATAGTGATATAAAACTAAGAGAAGCAGCAAAGCTTCACATTTGAGAAGCTGGAGTAAGACTATTTGGCAAATTTGCATTACCGATGCGTTGTTTGACTGATTAAAAAACTCGGTGCTAATGCAAATATACTTGGAGCATTAAATAATGGACGATGTAATAGGCATTTCACAGAAACGCATATCACATCTTGTCAAAACCCATGTTACATATATACTGTAGGTCACATGATAACTGAGCTAATTCAGGCCGCTGATAAAGGCCATAAGATGGTTTCAAAAGCTCCAGAAAATGGCAGAAAAACGCAAGTTAATAAAACCATTAGGGGAGTAAAACTTGCATAAATGAGAACTAGGAACCTGTTTCTGCTGTTCAGAACATTTTTCATTATGTACCCTCCCACTAAAATCCCCCCATTAAATGGCCTTTGAAGACATTCCAACAAGTCAGCCAACAACATGATGGGATACATTAAGAAGACCGTCACAAGCGTAAAATGAAAGCTTTTTTTTTTTTGTCTGTTTCTCCAGGCCCACTACTCCACAGGCAGAGTTTCAGCCTCCTTCACGTCCACAGCCATGACCCCAGCAACAACGCACGAAGCAGGCAAGCGCACATCTCGCACATTAAAACCTCTGCAGAAAGAAACATTCTCCTCTTCTTTTGTTACTTTCATCTTTATTTATCGAGGGAAGACTTGTTAGTCACTGCTGCTCCTTTGCAGCAAAGTGCAGCTTTGTGCTCTCACAGATGAATACAGCTGCAAGTGGGAGCTTGGCTGTACTTTCTTCTGCTGTCAGCCTCTGAGCTGCTCCATGGGAGAGATTTGCTGTTATGCAACTGTAGAGTAGGTTCAATACACAACAGAAGAGGAGGACCGTGTTTAGATTTAGTGGCCTAGTTAAGAATTCTGAAAAGGATGGCCTGCCATATATATAGTTTAAACTATGTGTCACAGAAACAGAATAATGAAATGTGTTGTCTGTATATCTAACTGTGCTGTTGCAGTAAAGGATTTATCTTTTACTAGGCATGTCCTGAGATTATATTTTTGTCAGATTCTGTATTTTTTTATACGAGGGTAAAGTTTACTGTCATGTGTTTAAAAAAAAAGTAGTTTGAGAGGTTGTTTACAGGAGAATAACACTTGCATGAATCTAAGTAACAGCCTGCAGGGCTGTGGTGCTGAAGGTTTATAAAGGTCAGACCTTACCTGTGGCAGCATCACGTCGAGACTCACAAAGAGTCAATAAAACCTTTAGATTGTTTTTCACACCAACACTCCCTGCCCTATTCGCCAGCCATAAACTCAGTTGTTGTCCTCTGTAAGGACACATTAAAATGACTACATTTCCTTTTGTTACAGATGCCATCGCAGACGACACTGTGCGTTACCAGTATGTCAAGAAGAAAGGCTACGTTCGTCTACACACAAACAAAGGAGACCTTAATCTTGAGTTGCACTGTGATAAGGTAATATGTTCACCTTTAACATCAAATTGTTAGCCTGGCAATGTGTCTTCTGTCTGAATAAGCAGCCAAGTCACTTTTATGTAAAAGTCTGATGAGATGGGCGCCGTTTAGCATTTCTGTAACACTTCCAACACATTAACATGTTAATGTAAAGGCTGCAGCAGAACAAGATCAAATGCATACAAAGAAAAGTTTACATATCCATGAGCCTGTGAATAAGCCAGTTTTAAGTTGTTGAGGATGTTTTTCTAATGTCAGATTAGTCTAAATAACATTATATAAATAAAAATATATTTGTTCCCTAAGCCAGCAGAGCAAAAGAGGTAAATATCATGCATCTACAATAACATTTGTTTTCTTTCTTGGAGGGACAAAGGAATGAATTTCAATGAAACACTTTGCATGTAAGCAACCAAGAATTGGCCACACCCATCATATTGTCATTCTACACGTGTGCACTGTCAAACATGGAAAATGTGTTATGGGATTCGCTGTCAGAGGTGCGGGCAAGCTGCCCTCATGTCCACAGTGTTTGTTAATTACGTCTCCGACACTGATGCATCTCCATCTCATGCAGCAGGTGCCAAATATTGCACAACAGTGCTGGCTTTGTAGCTGTATGTCCTGTCATGTTTGACTAAAGCCAAAAACAAACATTTGCATAACAGATGGGTGAAGCAATGTTACATATTCAATGACTGAAAAGTGTTTTAGTTTCCCTTTCTCCCCTGCTTAAGAGAAGATGGAGAAAAAAATAAGTCACAAACCTCCTTGTTACAGAAGGTTAAGTAGGTTAAGTCTGTGTTTTTCAGCATTAACACAGGTAATGTTGGCAAGGAAAACACTGAGAAGTGAAAAGCAGTGTGGCCATCCTCACTCTACTTAAAGCATTTAGGAGCAGATGTGATAGTTTAAGTTGAAAATGTTTAAGATTAGAAACTCTTAGAAAGACTGGGCTAATATTTGTTGTGATGTAGGTCTGGCCTGAGCAGGAGTGTAAATTGTATTAAGAATGACGCATCCAAAACACTGACATCGGCATCTTTTGCAGAGTCTGTCTGCCAGGTTGCCAAGTGTACATCTTGGCAAAAATGTGCTTCTTGTGTGCTTCCTTTTTTGGATTAGATGTAGGGCTTTGTACAGACGGTGTCGTTTTGGAGCACTTTTCCACCCTGGTAACCAGGCGCTTCATGTGCTTGGTTTTCTTTGGCTTCTGAGCCATCAAATCAAAATAATGAGGGGACAACCTGCCCTAAATGCCAAACATTGTCCTCCTCCTTCCCTGGTGGTTTCCACAAAAGATTGCAGGTCTATTCATGGCTTGCTGTTTATGAATTAAACAGCACCGCTTCACTGTCATATACACTCTGTCACTAATCCGGAGACCACCTCCCTGCAAAGTGCCCCTGCCCTCACTGTCCCCAACATGGATGCAAGGTGGGGGAGGGAGTGGATGTTGGAGATTAGTTGCACATTATTTCAAGGAAGGAACAACTTAATATAATTAAAAACACTTAAAGAGTAGATAGCCTTCACCTGAGTGGGATCATTTACATGACTGTGTTAGACATTAGATAGGTGTTCTCTTTTCATAATGGAAATCAGCTTTATAGCTGAAGTGGTTCAAATCAGTCCTGTTTTATTGTTCAGTAGTTTAAAACAATGAGCCTCTGTGATTTTCGAAAGTCTAGGGTTTATAATAGAGGTGGAAAATAAGCAGCATGTTGAACCCCAACCGCAGAATTGAGACCTAGGGGCCATTTGTAAGACCAGCGGAGGTTTGACAAACCTGTCACACTGCGAAAAAGCCAGTAAATAAAAATGGGTTTTACAAAAGCATCTGGTGACTCTTGGAAACCAGCAACCATTGTTGCCAAGGGGAAACATTTTTCTCCCAAAGACAGACATGCATATCGTTCCTCGCCGCATTTCACAGAGTACCAATTCGTCAAAATTGGGTTCTGTTAGTGGCGTTTCATTGTGATTTACAAGGTGCCTAACAGTTTCTTTGTTACGCAGAATGTGCCCCCACCAATAAAACAAAGCTTTGTAGCTGAGTACTAAACCTGGCTTGTAGCTGAAGAGATACACAAGGCTGCCTCAGGCAACATCTGAACCCTATGTTTTCACAGACTTCAGTGTAGAACAAGCACTTTCCAGCAGTGTCACACAGAGTTGCAAATGTGTGACACTGTTTGTTAATGTGAATGCGAAGCTTCATGCTGTCACTTGCATCTACACAGAAACGGAACTGTCACTTGCCTCCACAGCTCGACACCTGTCCAGTGTCTTCTGACACTCCCGTGGCATTAGGCAGCGGTACGCAAGGAGGGTGCAGTCACATTCAAAAAGGATGATCTCCGATGTATGGTGACTTTTAGATGGCATCAGGCCAGGCCATTGTAAATATAGAAAGTACTGATGTTCATCAGCCACTTTGTCTCAGTGTTAGAAGCTTGAATGTGTCTGTTACTCAGTTTCCCAGGTCTCCTTCCATAAACAAAATGAAAAACTTTGTGAAGGGTCCACAGTGGTTTCTGATAACGCTGTGTATCTCAACGCTACTTACTGGTTTTATAACCACCCACTGATTTCAGTAATTATAAGATTATAGAGCAGCTGATTTCATCAGAAACTGAAAAGCTGAACTGTTTCGGCACTAGTTGCTGGGAGCAGTTAGGAAGGAAATCCCTCTATTTTATTGTAGGCTTTCTTTTTTCCTTTTTTTTATAATTGGTGATTTCTGCATGCTTCTTCTAGGTTCCCAAAGCTGGAGAGAACTTCATCCGTCTGTGTAAAAAAGGCTACTATGATGGGACCATTTTCCACAGGTCCATCCGGAATTTTATGGCAAGTACTTTGGCAAACCAAACATGGTGTTCTGTGCTTACTCTCCTTCACTAGAGCCACCAGCATACTGAAAATGATTGACATACGACCTCTCACATGCACAGTGGCAGGTTTACAACATATGATCTGTGGCTTTGAGACTTGCAAACAAAGACTATACTGTATGTTTCTGCTTGTCCATTGGCTGGAGCATGTTTCTGGTTTATTTATCTTTAAAGCAGCATTAATACAGGTAGGTTGTTCCAGCATCTTGGAGAAGCCAGCACAGTTCCTGTGGCTTGAGGCTGTCTCAGACAGGGCACCAGACTAACATTTCATACTGGTGGCACCACCTCTGTTTTACAACATAATGAAATAATCAGTATTTTTGTATAAACTGTTTTAAATAACCTTGCCATCCAAAGTACATAGCCTGTATTTTTATTGAAATTCAGAGAGAGGGAGACTTACAGAACACAATAAATGGGAAAATTACTTCTGGAATAAGTTTCCACCTCTCTTTTTATTTTTATGTATAGTCACTTTAGTGCTCTGTAGCCTCGCAGTCAACATGATGATGATGATGTGCCTATCCTATTTCTGCTGAAGTATAAACCAATGAATTCAATTCAAGTTTCCCACACCTCGACAGGTGATCTACCTGATTTAAGCAGCTGTCTGTGGCGATTGTATTTCGAATGCACCAAAGGAAAAAACGGACTCGAAACACAAAAAAGGGTCCGGGGATGATGTGTGTGTCTCTGAGTCGGTGTGGATCAACACATTTGATAGATTGGAAGTCTGTGCCTTGTGAGAGCAGTCATTTGTGCATAAGCTGTTTACAGTCGCACCCAGTGTGACCTTTGAAAAACGTCTGTTGCATCTTAAATAATTGTGGTCGCAAAATGTGACCACTCAGTGTCCCCTCTCTTCTCCTTGTAGTCCCAGACTGACTCCATTATGTTGAGATCAGGACTGTGGGGGCCAAACCATCTGTTTCAGGCCTCCCCTTTCCTCTTGTCTCTGAAGATAGATAGTTGGTTTTGACTCTGGCTGCATGATTTGTTTGGGCTCATTGGCGTGCTGCATAATGAAGTTGAGCCTGTGGCCTCCCTGTTGGTGTTGTGTGATCGATAAGAATCTAAACAGCTGAACTTCCTAAAACCTTTGCACAGTACTCTACTTCTGTGATTCACAGGTTTCTCTTCCTGGTATGAATATCTTTAAATAAAAAGATTTTAATTTGCAGCAGGTACACCTGCATAGTAAAAGTGATAAGAGGTCAGAGATGTGCAGAAGCCATGAGTTTAAAGTGCTCACAAAAATTTAGACATATGGAGTTGTATACATTGTCTCTCTGACAGCAGTGTGTTAACTGAAGGTTTGGGCAGGATATATTGGTTTAAATGGGAATGCAGAGAACTGCAGCCCTCAACGTGAGGGACTGGTCATTTGTGTTTTCTCTGCAGATTTAAAAAAAAAAAAATGAATTTTTGCAAATGGGTCGAAATTTTGTGTTGTCTTCATGTGTGGTCCCTTTACTGGAAATGTCTCTGGCTGAGTTGTAGCAACAACCACATGACATGAAAGCAGTAACGTTGGTGAGTGAAGACTTCTAGTCGGTGACATTGACTAGAACATGTACCACCACGGATTTTCAGATCCACATTGTTTTTCACTTTCTGTGACTCAGATTACATTTGATATGAATGTAAATGATTCAGGTTCATGTCATGAGACCGTTCTGGCCTCCATGTCAGCCGCTGACTAGCTTTAGTACAAATGAATTGCTTTCTACACTGTTATTCACTGTTTTATTACCGTTTGTTAAAATAATACATTGGTATTTGTTGCATCAGACGTAAGTAAACAGATTTTTCTTTAATTCATTCTCCAGCTGAAGCTTCTTTACCCAGACAGAATTTGAACTGACAGGTCTCTGATCAGCCGCTCATCTGTTTTTCACAGCTGCTGCTACCATAATTAAAGTGGCTTTAAGGGGGCATCTGGTCTCAAGAGGAGCTTTACTTTTTTTAAATTCTGTCCTGTGAATTGTTTATCCATAATTACTGTGCCACTTGTGCCTTTGACTTGCCCACCACAGCTTGGAAGCAGAGGAGGGTGGCCTCCTGGCTGTGGAGAGAATAATTTCATAGCAACAAACACCTTAAAAGCAGTGTGTTAGTTGGAAGAGAGGTACGGCCCTTACTTTCCATAAAGCAGGTTATAACTGTAGGACTTTGTGAGTGTACTGAACATCCTGAGATGATACTTTTAGGAATTGGACTGTTTTACGTGAAATGCGAGAATCTGCAACCCCTCAGGTCCAAACTGTGAGCATGTTGAGGTACCTGGGGCTCTTAAAAATTAAATCATAGTCTTCATGAAACTGTAGTCTGAAATCTTGTGCATCTGTGTTGGGTTGAGCAGCCAAGGTCGACTAAACATAATGGTTTTGTTTCGTTTCCAGATTCAAGGAGGGGACCCCACTGGAACTGGAACAGGTAAGACCACATTTTGAATTACGTACACTGTTGCATTATTAATAGCTTCTTTTTGGAAGCTTAACATACTGCTTTAATCTCAAGATGGGAGCACAGAAGACGTGCACACCCACAGAGATGATGAATGGAAGAGGACCGAGTGTAGGGCACAGGATGGGGGTGTGGTGAACAGCCAGTCAGTATTTAGAAGCCAGTCTCATACAGTTTATTTTTTTTTGCCATGTCGTCTGTGCAGCTGTGAGAGTTTGCAGCACAAAGCATGCTTGTGTACGTGGGCGTCTCTAAGCACGATGCAGAATATATATATATATATATATATCTACTATGGCAGGTTTATGAAGGTGCAGAATTCCTGGCCTGTGGATAAAGTTCTTCTCATCACCTGCACTGAACAACACGTGCAAACCGCTCATGAACAGACCTTTAACTTGGATGAAAGATGGATTTTGCTTCAGTGCCAACAGCCTAAAAGATACATTAGTGTAGGTTTAAGAATTATAACTCTATATAGGCAGCTGTTGTGAATCTCTGTTGTCTGTAGATAAATTTGTAAGAGACATTTCTGCAATGTGCTCATTGTAGTATTAACTCCTCCCCAAGTTCAGAAGAGCCTTATTTATCTAAAATGTTTGGGCTCGGATGCCTTGGAGAAAGAAATGTTTTAAACATTGACTTTTAAATGAAATCCAAGACACATATTCAAAATATGAAAGGAGAAGCACAATGTCACGTATTTCGAAAAGCCCATGTAATGAGTTCATTAGCTGTCATGTCTCATACTCGTGTGCTGTCAGTCACTGGAAACAATTTTCATATTATTACTGTCTTCCCTGTTAAACCTGTTCAGTAGGGTCACATTTGAGGTTGGTATAATTTAAGAGAATTGTCCAATTAACATTAGAGGGACTGCAGTTGGATTAATTGGTTGACTCTGTGAGAGTTTCTCTCTTTATCCTCCTGGCTCGCTCCCCCTTCATTTATGATACAGTCCCACAGAGGTAAAATGTCAGCGAGCTGATAAATTATGCAAAGATGTCAACAGCTGCACAAAGTCTCTGAAGAGCTGATTGGCTGGTACTATGCATTTACACTCCAGCACAAACACACACATACATACTGTAGCATTGCATGTACATGGGTTCATGCATGTGCGCCAGCTGGCAGGATGCAGGGCAGTGAAACGCACCTGAGGGTGATGGATCCTCTCTCCCTATTGGGAGCCAATAAACGCCTGCAGCGCATGTTCCTCCATACTCATCATGATGATGACGGCCTGAATAACGGTTCACAGCTAAAGGCTCTCAACATGACTCCATGTTTCTGGGCAAAGAGGTCTTCTTATGAAAGCACACTGTACTAGTCTCTCTAATGTTGCACTAATTAGATTCACTAGCACTGACAGCTGGTAATTTATGGTGTTTTCATGCAAACTAAATGCATTTAAACAGTTTCACAATGTGAAAATGTAATGTCATGTATTGTAGAGCATGAAGTAATGCACCCTATGAAATCAGTTTTATAACTTGTTTTTTATAACCAGTGTTTGTGATGAAACCTGCAAACAAAATGGCACCTAGGCAGCACTGATGTTGATCACACCTGTGTTTTTCCTGCTTTGACAAGTCAAAGTGTCTTGATATTTGAGCTGTACCTCTAGAAACGCATTACATGATAAAACAGCACAGGTTCTGAGGCTGCTGAAACATCTGTTACCTGCAGTAACAGTCAGATAAGAGAATTTTGTTAAAGACTGAACCCTTTTTCTCTCTCAACTCTCCCTGATCTGTTTCCGCTCCTCACTCTGGCTGTCTCGCTCCCTTTGTGTCCTTCCTCCCTCCTTCACCCACTCTCCCAGGAGGGGAATCCTTCTGGGGAAAACCTTTCAAGGATGAGTTTCGGCCCAACCTGTCTCACACCGGCCGGGGGGTGCTAAGCATGGCGAACTCTGGTCCAAACACCAACAAGTCCCAGTTGTAAGAAATGTTTTTTAGCAGCAGTCTTTGCTACACTCTGAACAGTCACGCTGCTAGAAAGCCAGTTAGCAGGGAATTGTTTTACTTTTTCTCTCTTCCTTCCTTTGATTTCTTTGCTGAAGCCCCGCATGTGAATACAACTAGAAAGGTTTATGCTCAGTATAAAATTCCAGATTGAACACGTAGATGAACATCTAGTATAAAAGTCCATGAAGATGACATTGGTTTGGTCCTTGATAACAAGTAACTTTAAAGTGTTACCCTGTGACAAAAATGTGTTCCATCGAGTAAAACTGAAGTAATTATGTAAATGGTCATGGTTCTTTCACCTTTAGAAAAGGGAAGGCTCTATTTTAGATTTGTTTGCCAATATTTGCAGTATGTTTGACATTGAATATAGTGAACCTCATTTTGAAAACATTTATACCAATGTAATGTTGGGTTTTGTTCTGTTTTCTCTCAGTTTCATCACATTCAGGTCATGCACTTACCTCGACAAGAAGCACACAGTATTTGGAAGGTAAATCTTGTATTTCTAAGAGTGTGTACGCTTAATGGTATGTTTTATTCATTTGTTATTGGACTCCATGGCTTTGTGACTGTTTTGTGTAATTTAGCAGCCAAGGCAAATGGCTTTGAAAGGTGACACACGTGCAGCGATGTTTATGCAGACAATCTGTGCCACATCATCTTTGTCTGGTCTTCTTTCTCGGAGTCTGATGATCTGTCTTTCACCTTCTCGTATGATTCTATGATGCAAAGTTGGAGCCTCAGGCAGTGCAGTTTGGTGACTTTCATTCATTGGTCAGGAGCAGTGGATAGTTGAGTAGATGCCGAATCTCTCTGCTGAGCTGAACATGATCATAAATGGTTTTCCTTTTGTGGAAAGCCATACATTTTCTCTAAAAAAATGCTCTCTATTTCAATCTTCTGGAGATCAAATCAATACCTTGAGCTTCTTAACCTCATAGTTCTGAGTTAGAACTTCCATGATGTGGAAAAATCAGGTGTAAAGGTGTAAGATACAGTATGTGCCAGCAGTTATCTGTGTGCGTTAAATGTCGGTCAACATTTCACACTGTCTGCATCTCATTGTCAGATTGGGGTTGCATGTTATTATAATGTTGGTTAATTTAGTAGCTACAACTAAAAACTGTGGCGGTTGTCTTCCTGCTCAGCAGCAGATCTAAACTGAATCCTTGACTTGTAGTTATTTACGACTTCAGTCACTTGTAAATGATTAACTTAGTGGGATTGGATAAGGGATTCATAAGGCTTTGGGTTTGTTAAATTGCTGTCGAACCCCAGGACTAGAGCTGCTGACAGTGAGCTGGGATGTGTGTGGGGAGCCCACGTCTCTCCTGGTCTTACCTAGACATGTTTGAGGCCTTTGTAACAAATGGAGGATGGTCTGTTGTCCTTTTCTGCAGGGTTGTTGGTGGATTTGAGACACTTACTGCCATGGAGAAGGTGGAGAGTGATCCCAAAACGGACAAACCCAAGGTGGGAGTCTGTGATGTTTAAGATCTAGGCTGGCACACACACACACACACACTGGTCTTATTGGGTCAAATTACACTTCACTTTACACTCTTGAAATGTATCTGACCAAATTAAGAGTACAGTTCCTACATCACTAACATTAAAAGCAGCCGAGGAATACAAGACTCAGCCATAGTGCTGTGAATTAGACCCTTGCATGGATCATGTAACAGTCAGGTGCTGCGACATGACATGAAGCAGGAGCCAGCGAGAGGTGAGTTAGTAATGCTGACGGGCTGAATTCAGCCTTTGTGAAGCAGAAATGTGATATTCAGGTCATCTAAATTCCAAAATATTCAGTAAAAGACACGTAACACAAGGCGGCTACATTATTGTCCAAATGCACATTAAAGCCAAAATCTCATTTTCCTCTCAAACTGTAGTCGCAGTACTTATGAATTGCAGTATTTTCATCCTGCAACCAGAAAGTTGATATTTTAGAGACTGTTATTTGATAGGAGGAAAAGGGTTTTTGTTTAATGGTGATCAGCATAAGTACATAATACTTTGGCTGAGCTACAGTATGTGCTGTTTGGATTCTCTTTTTTTTGTTTGTTTGTTTGTTTTACAGTCGGAGATCAAGCTCATGAGTACAACTGTGTTTGTGGATCCGTATGAAGAAGCTGATGCTCAGGTTTGTGTTTGTTTATTCCACACAGAGTTCACCAAGGTTCCTTTTAGCATCCAGACTAGCTCAGGCTGAATCGGCTGAGCATTGGATCTCTAAAGAGTGAAGGAGCGCACTTTTGTATTTATTTATTGTTGTGGTTCTGCACACTAACACATTTTTACTGAAACTGTGACTGGGCTTAAACAAACATACAGAAAAGTAGAGCCCTGAAATCAGCAAACCTTTTTCTGTTAGAGGACCCTAGGGTCAAACAACATCGCTGGGGTGACTGCACTTTTTTGGTAGTGGCCCTGATACTTTGGATCTCCCTACCTATAAATGTTAGATCTGTCTCAGACCTGTCAGGTTTAAAATCTTTATTAAAATCTTGTTTGCCGTGGCCTATGGTTCCTGGTGGAGTCTACTTATTTTGTGATTGTGTGTCATCTCCTGTTGTTTTATTATACTTTTGAAGTACTTTAGTCAACATGCCATTGTTATAAAGTGCTATATAAATAAATTGATTTGAAAAATACATTTTACTGTTGTAAGGAAAAGAACAGCAAATTCTCAAATGAAGTTGGTACTAGGGGTTGTTTTGTGTTTTTGAAAAAAATCACTTCAGCACTTACAGGTGTCCGTTATTAAACTAGTTGCCAGATAACTGAGTAATTGCTTCAGCTCTGTGTCAGTGTAAGGGTTTTTGCCGAGTGTCCTATGAGGACACAACCCACATGGAGCTTGTGATCTCACCTGTACCTGAAACGTGGGCTGTGCCATGAAAGTCTCAACACAGGAAGTAACAGTCGCTCAGCATGAAGTCGAGCAGTGTGATCATGTCCTCGGTATCCTCTGTTGATTCTCTGGTTTGAGGACTTCCATGCTGTTTCAGATCACGGCAGAGCGAGAACAGGAGCTGCAGAAGCAGGAGGAGGAGAGGCAGCAGGTCTGCACTGCCCTGAAGAAAGCTAAGGAGGAACAGGCCCCAAAGACCTTCAAGGAAGGTGTGGGGAAATACATCAATCCTGCCACAGTGTAAGGACACACAGACGTGCATTCTGATCACCTCTTCACCAAAATACACTCTCCCTCCTGCTAGTTAGCAGTTTGTATGGCTGTCATGTTTTCACACTGTCTAATGTTAGAGGTTTCAAAGAGAAGGTAGTAATCAATGAATGCTCAAATATTACATAGCATCACAGAATGAGTAGAGACATAATGTGCAAAACTGCCAGTTAAGGAGAAGATTACCTTCTTTCCTCCTGGGGGTAATTCAGGTTTATTATCTAGATTATATGTTTTTGCTGAATATAGGTACATTGAGTTGTTCTGTGAAAGTGCAGCATACTATACTTCATTTTGGTTTCAGGTTTGTCAACTCCTGCTTTGGCACAGTTTGAACCTTTAGGCCAAAGTTATTCAGAATGGTCTGTCAGACATTAGAGGCTTGTCCTTTTGCAATATTACATTTAGCGTGTAAGGCTTTTATGGTGGTTTATGCAAAAACTCATTTGTGCTGTTTTTTTTCCCCTCCCAAATCCACATTGTATAAATGTTGAGATATCTCAGGTAGAACCTGGTCAGTGAGGAGACAAAAATAAAGCTCTTACATCTTGACACACTGTATTATCCTGGAACATTTGTAGGAATGCTCAAATTACTGTCATTATCCAAAACTAAGGTGCATTAACTGAACTGAAACTGCTGCACTTTGGCTAATGCGTGTATTAAGAAAAAAATGACTCATGATTTTCTTTGTCTTGTATGATCTTTTCTCTCCAGAACATCCTTAATTTATCCTCTTTGTGTCAGTGTCATCACATCATGTTAACATATTTAGCTTTATGCAGAGGATGTTGGCATTAATGCTTCCAAATAACAGTCTGTCCATTTTCCTAGACAGCTGAATGTGAAAGTGGGTTGGATACCCAGCGATTAATATTCCTTGAAGGGAAAGAATGGCAGACACAAGGTTTAGTTGAAATGAGTATTTTGACTTAAAATGCAAGAGATGTGAAATGTGTGCATGATTAGAAAGGAGCTGAAGTAATCCAGTGGTAGATTAGATGTTAGCCTGTGTAATACTTGGAGCTCTTGATTCAGTTTCTTTCATCCTACATCAAGTAATATCTTGGCTGCTAAATGTTCGTCTGTTTGGTGCTGAGCAGGTAGCGTAAAGTGGAGTTTTAAGATGTTTTTCATGGAAAACTGTTGTTGCTGCAGCTCAAAGCTCATGAGAGAACCAAAGAACCAGAACGTCTGAAGTTGCAGTCAGTAAAACCAAAACAATGGGTGGAAGAAAGCTGAAACACTCAGAGCCGAGGGGAGCTGCAGATTCAGGTCACAATTGGATTATTACAACACCACCACCCCCAAGATGATTTAACTATAGCTTCACTTCCAATAAGAAAAGACAAAACTGTAAACAAGCATGTAAACCGCACCATTTATAGAGGGTAGAGTTGTGAGAGGGAATTCAGGCTAAAGCGAGAATAGATCAGCAAACGGAGACACACTCAGATAAAAGTGGAGGTCCTCGGTGTGATCGTGTCCTGCTTCTTCTCCCTCCAGAAAACGTCCGGCTGGACGAAAGGGGCCCGTCTCCCAGCGGCGCAGCGGCAGCCAAGAAGTCCAAAAGCAAGACCAACTTTGGAGACTTCAGCTCCTGGTAGCACCACCACATTCAGCAGTTCTGTTTGGTTTTTTTAAATATATATATATATACACTGGCCAAGTCGAGGCAAAATTCAATTCCTTCATGCTTAGGTTTTTGTACCATCTTCATCCCTCAATGGCATCTTGTAAAACAATAAATTAAAGCTACTTTTTTCAAAGATAGTGTCATAATCTCATTTTATACATCTTCCTTCAAACACAGTGTCGCTGTTGTGGTTTTAAGATGTTTTGGCGCAACCAAAACATTATAAAGATAATACTTATCAAAAGCAAACAATGATAAGTGTAAGAAGTAATTACTCATCTTCATCACTGAAAATCTAATCAGTATCTGGGCTAAACTGTCTGATCACGTCCTTAGTCCCAGACAGTCTGCTCAATGTGTGTGAACATGGTGAGCTCCAAACACCAGACTGGTGATTGTGAAAAGAAGTTTAGTTATCAGGGTTGGTTTTCTGGTAAAGAATGAAATGTAATGCAGCTGTTCCACCTGTGACGTGGCCACTTTGGCTCAACTTCCGAGTGCTTTAACGGATGTGCTCGTCATGTTTTCATAATTATTCAGCCCAGTGTTCGACAGAAAACTTGAATTATAGATTGTATTGTAAGTCAAGGTGGAACAACCCTGGAATTTTTACTAACTAAACCAAAGGCAGTATGAAAACGTTCTTTTTGACACGTCTGTGTTTCTGAAGGGACATTTTGAAGCTTTGAGGTTTTCAGGTTGTTTTTGTAAAGATCTCCACTGAATGAAGCATCTGAACAACACACAAACAGCTCATTATTTTTGTGTTCATGATATTTTGGTCAGCAAATGAGAACTAAACTTTACTGCCAACATCTGGGCGGGACACAAAGTCTGCTTCGGAGTTTCAGCCGATTAAATGCAGTGATCCTGCCCCCACCCCCAGAGTCCAGTCTGCAGCCTAGAGACAGCACTAACAACGAACTAAAGTTTCAGTGGAGGTGTTAGACATTTAAACTGATTAGTTTCTGCTGATACAATCAGCTGCTTGTGACGATCATTTTAACGATTTGCCCCAGCTCTAAATGAGAAGTGACTCACTAACATGAACTTTTTTTTGTTACTGTTTTTACATTGGTAGTTGCTGGTAAAAAAAAAAAAAAAAAAATGAGGAGAGATGAACGCTCGTTGGTGTTGGAGCCTAACAACTCCAGCATTTTGCAGGGATCCGAACTGGAACGGGCCAGCAGAGCCCAGGGCTCAACTATACGTGTTGCCATGTGGTGTTTTGAACCCTTGAATATCATAAAATGGACATGATGTACATTCTAAAATGACCTGTTTTTCCTGGAAAACACCAGTTTCTAAACTGTATCAGTGTTTTCCAGAATCGATTAAAACAGCCGGTGCTGAGAAAAACAAATGTGAAGCTTTCAAGGTCTCGGAGTGGAATCAAACCTGCACCAGGCAAAGCTGTGAGGGTTCACTCCTTTTGAAGATCCTGGTGAAACAGTGGTGTCAGAGCCAGCACCCTTGTGTCACATTACCCATAATTTATTGCATGCTCGGTTACTACCCTAATGCTTCTCCACTCTGGCCTCATTATTTAGCTGTGCTCTTGGCAGCAGTTGCCAAGCTTTGGGCTTTTACCTGAATGAATACACCCTTGAGTGTCCTCAGTGTCTCCCCTGCCTGAGTAAAATGAAGCTTTGTAAATACCAAAGGTGGAAAATGAATTCAGTGCCCTCCAAAACTAAAGTTCCTGACCTAGACAATTATCCTTTTCACACACGGAGCGATAAACCTAAGCTGCAGTGTGATGGGAATGTCTATTGTTTTCCAACTGTTCTGTCCGCACGGTGTCAGAAAACGACTTCCAGCAGACTGTGGGACTCTGGAGTCACTCACTGAATGAATAATTGAGGTCTGCAGTTGTTGCATGCAGTAGATGGGTGATCTGAAACTGGGGAGTGACAAGCAGATAGAAACTTTAGACAGCAAGTTGCTCACACAGTGTGCTGCACTACAGGGGGCTTGTGTTCCAGACACCACTAGGGGCTGTAGATGCATGTGGGTGTTTGCATTGCATTTAACAAGATATAAAGTGTTTATTACTGTCTCAGGGTGTACTATGCTACTGCCAACAAGCAGGTTTCCCCCAAAATGTTGAACTATTTCTTAAAATGGTTGAGAGATGCAGTTTTTCTCTCAAGGCAACTTTTAGTTTTGATAAAAATCCTAGGTACTTTTCAGATCAAAACTTTATACTTAAAGCAGATAACCAGCTAATGAAATATGCAAGTGGTATACAGCACAATACAAAGTTAAGATTAGTTCCAACATTTAAATGCTGCTATTGTTAAATCAGTAGTAATAATCCAAAATCATGTATGAAACTGAATTTTGCATGATGAGCACTTCTAGGATAAGGATAATCACCTTTATTGGCCAAGTATGTTACACACAAGGAATTTGTTTCTGGTATAGAACCGAGGCAGCCATCTGCGGTGCCAACTCAACCAATGACCAATGGCTCTAACCATCGGGGGCAACGGGGTTTTTTTTGGGGGTACAGTGTCTTGCCCAAGGACACTTCAACATGTGGGCTGGAGGCACTGAGATTCAAACCTTCAACCTTCTGGTTGGGAGACGACTGCTCTACCACCACCGCACCACTGTTGCCTCCCCTTATCCTTCTATGTTTGATACTTAGAAGTACATTCAGAGGACTGAAACACCACCGATGGGGATAAATATCTCTGGCTCAACACCAGTTGGGCAGAACTGATGAAGCCTCTTAGATGAGAGGTGAAACGTCTTTGACCTAAAAACCTAGTCCAGACGTTTTTTCAGTTCAGTACTTAGCGCTACACACTCAGTGCTTCAGTACTAGTGTGTATTAATGTTTGGTGCCCTGACCTAACAATGCTGCACTGTGTGGAATAACAGTTCAGTCTTTTATTAGTCTGCAGATGCCTTTTCATTGGGACTGTGCTGCTACAGTGGCTTCACCCAAACAAACACTCGACCTTACTGTTTCCTTAGGGAGCTGCTGTCAGCACCAGTGTTCAGGCCTTTTTATATCTCTCCTCTTTAAAATTACAACCATCAGCTGTCTGTCTGCTTTCATGTTTGTAGGGCAGCCCTCCATTTTACCTGCAGCAGCCAAGTCATTACATCTGCTTTTTAAGACGAGAAAATGAACCAACCATCCTGGAAAAAGAAGTAATCTGTGACTCTCAACACTCCTCTCTGCAATTACAGCAAAGCTCAATTGTCCGAGCTCAATACAAGCTGCAGCTTTTTAATCTAAAACATTTATGATGGTACACAGTCCATAGAAGCTCTGCACTGTCAGAAAAGCTCCCATGCATGTGTTTGTGACCAATCTGCACCAAGTCTTTTGCAAAAGCAGGTAAAGCCTTTAGCTGAATCTGTACACATTGCTAGTAAGTGGCATTTGATTTGTTGCTCCTGTTGTCGTACAATATGAAAAAAGCAATGTCTAGTACTCCTATAGCCATCCCTATAGACTTCATATCAAGGATTGTTATAGGGTTATAAACAGCCTATAATCATCAGGTGCTGTGCAAATTAACCACCCAGTTGGAAAACACCTGAGCCAATCAGAGCTTTTCAGGTTGGCTTGGGACTGGGGGTGTTATCTACTAGAGCCTGAAAAATGTTGATGCAGAATTACCACAAACATGCATGAGGTCAGTGGAGCTGTACAGACCCATTTAAATTGACTTTCAAGTCTAAGTGCAGGTTTGGACTAAAGAAAATAACTCCCTCCCCAAACAGTCTGATTTTTACTTTACATTGTATTACACAGGAAAAGAAAGTGTTTTTTAAATAGTATAGTGGCCTACTTGTTTGCCTTTCAGCCACTGGAGGGTCAAATTACTTCGTTATTGCCATGATATATATCAGCATATATAATTTTAGGGCCACCATAAAAAGAATCATGTAATTATGACAAATTTTAAAACAACTTTGCAAAAAGCTAAGCTAATTGGGAGATTTAAAGATGTTTTAAAATCACAAAGTTTTAAGAAATATATCTTTATACCTGCATTTACACTTTTTTGCCACTTGTGAATGCAACAGTAACATGTCTAATGTATTCACAAATAGTGTCTTACTTACACCTCTTAGAGGTATGGCCCAATGTTGGCAGTCATTTCGGGTTGGAAATCTGTCCACCTGCTGAATGCAAGTCCATGTTTCACTTCCTGTTTGGCTCTGTTTTTAGTCTCCACAACATCTGACGAAAATATCTTTAGTTGCTACATGTTTGACTAATTATATGAGTTGTTTGAAAGCTGCCTGCTGCAGCAGCAAATTGATGGGAGCACTTAGAATGAACCACACAGCTGTGGGCCAGAAAACAGAGGTGAGCATGTCAGTGTGCCAAACTCACCCAGAACTTTCCCACATCATAAAGAGGAGACAGAGGGTTATTTGGTTTCATTAGTACAAAAAGAGGACTGGCCGTGGCTCCAGGCAGCTGTAAAGCAACTTAGACCTGTTTTCCTCAGGGATAGCATCTAGTGTAACATCCTCCCTTGTTAAGTTGGTACGTCAGCACACAATCTCTGACACTGTGTGTTTGGATACACATCCTGCTTCAGCTCTGTCCTTTCAGTGATGTCACCCGCCTCCTCTGTCATTGGACAAAGCACCTGTCAGTCTAACATGCTGACCAATGGCTACCTGCTCAGCGTCTGGTAGTTTGCATGAAGAGAGTATGGTAGATGCAGCGCTGTAGCCATGGTGACAGTGGATGCTGAGCATTGCCACGACGTTGTGTAGGCAGAGTCTGAACAAGGATGACATCACTCAGGGAGACAGGAGAAAAGCATCTCTGACTCCATGTCTGTTTTGCTGCCTAGGACAGTAACGCCAAATGTTTTTTAGAGACTGATGCAAAACCAAAGGTGCTTGTTTTGTTGGACAGAACTACCTGGAATTTAAATTTCCAGTTCTTTGCAAAGTGTACAAAACAGTTTGTCTCTACAGATGCTGTAGTATCCGTGAAGGTTTGAGCTATGACTTGTTTATAAAAGCCAGAACAGAATTCTTTTTTCCAAAACCCAGCATCTATGCCAATTTTTCCCTGATAGTTGAATGTGGTTTTGCTCCAAAGTGCATGTTTTTAGTGTCTTTCCTCAAGTGATATTACTGGAAAAGCTTTGACTCTTAAAAAATGTGTGAATGTTTAGTAAAAAAACATATTTATTGATATACTGGATTTCAGGTCAATTCAAAATACAAACTATTGTTCAATATTTATTAATAAATACTAATATAGAAATAACAAATTGATGACACTTTAAAAAAAAATCAGTGCAGGTGAGATCAGAGAGAAACTGACTGGTGCATATGTATCCCCTACAACACCAGCCCAGTTATGCCAGTATGGAGCTGCTGGTTGTTGCGTGTTTGCCATCTCCCAGGTGACAGTATAAACAGTGTAACACTGTTGTTTGTGTACCGCTTGCTCACTGACTCTCCTCTTCTCCCTCCCTCCCTGGCTCTGACTCACCGCTCTGGGGATGAGGACCAGCCCCTCCTGCAGATGACATCAGAGGATTTGAAATAGCAACAGCATTAGTGCTTCCAGCCATGGACGCCTGCTGTAAGGCCTGCAACCCAGGGCCACTTCCAGCTGAGGGTGAGCAGGCGTGGGAGGGATGGAGGTGGGAAAAAAAACAGACAGGAGATAATGAAGTGACGGGAGCAAAGGGGGTTGTTGGCTTGACATCTTTTTGAAAGCTAATATCTCATGCAGAGGGGATACAAAATGTGAGAGCAGCAATTATGCTCTGTCAAATTAAGCATTTTCACCAGGTAATTTGCATTTCAACCTTCTATCACTTGTGATGGTGGAAAGAGTTCTGTATCAAGAAAATCTTGTTGTTTCAGACCTTTTCACGGTTTGCACCTTGTATTGTAATTTAGATTTAATTTGAAATGGATAAAACTGGCATTTTTGTCCATTATTTTATTCTCAATAACCATCATCACCCAAAGTGACATGGTTTTTGAAGTAAAGATCAGAGGTTGAAAGTATTCAGACTCCAAGTTATGGTCAGATGCATCTTGTTTTGCTTTAATTCTCCATGAGATGTGTCTAAAAAGCTAGTGCTAGTGTTTTAAATCATCTGGTAATGGAGAACAGAAAACCAAGTTTATTATGAATAAATGACCTTAAATATGGCCAGTAAAGGTTTGTCTGTTTACCTGTCACTCTGCTTCTCTCACACCAAAACACTTAATGGTTATCTGTACTTCTCTCCTTCCTGTCTCATACACAGAACCTGTCTGTGCTGATGGAGTGTGAGCAAGAGAAAAAGATACAGTCGTCCAACCAGTGGACTCCCAAAGCGTGACACCACCCCTTCCCAGTGTGAACCCCACCCCAAACAGAGCAGCTCTCCTGTGTAAGAGCTTGAACAGTGTGCCCAAGCCTGGCAGAGAAGTAGGTCAGAAGACCTGAGAATAACACACGCTGACACAAACAGCCAAGACCACTACATCCTGTCTATGAGCAGCCGTCACAACATGGGCAATGGACACATTCCTG
>NW_018128246.1:141386-153022 GCF_001952655.1 Monopterus albus | reverse complement strand
ATGTGATGTTTACAAATTAAAGGTTAGATTTGATTTGCGCCGAGGCCAGCCACTCTGCAGTATGAATAGGTCCAGATAAAAACATTCATAAAGTGGAATATGCTCTGTTTGTCACGTCTGCATCCAGTCACCTGTGACCTGCATGAATATCAATCAAGAGAGGAATATTTTGTTAAACGTGCAATATCAGTTCGGAGATGGCACCTGCATGTGGAATAAGTGCTCTAAACAGATTTCAGTGAAGAAGTCACAGACAGATGATGAGCCAGTGGGCCTCTGGGCACAGATGTATAACAGGCCCCCACCCCTCAAACAAAGGAGCAAGACACACAAACAAAAAGAGACACATCTGTTTGTAGCCATCTTGAATCTCTGTGTTCATTTTGTAGGAAGCAAAGTTGTACCTGTAGTTAGTGTGATGAAGATATGTGATTAATTTATACATTTGGAAAGTCTCATATACAGTATGTCCTGATCCGATACCAAGTATCGGTATCGGCACCAATCCGGGCACATATCACAGGACTGTATCAGCCAGAATAAAGCTGGTCCAGTTCAAATTTCAGTTAGAACTACGACTGTGTTTTTGAGCATTTTCGAGATGTGCGTCACATGACAGATAAGCTGCTATATTAATAAATCCAGCTGTCTGCAGGGCCTGTGTGGGGGCTAATATATCACTGGTGCTTTATGCACATAGCCACAACCTGAAGCCTGTTTTTAGCTGCAAGTAAATTTTTTTTGGAGCTGCATGTGTAAAAACCCTCCACAGAATCCACCGAAACAATGAAAGCTCACTAGTTCCGATCAGAAGTCCACCAAAAGAGAGACATACGTCAAGAAAAAACACATTTGAATATGTCAACGCAGCATCTTTGGTTATATTTAATTGAAAGATTTAAAAATCATTCCCATACCATAAAACAGGGCTGTGGATGCAAACCCCGGAGCCAGCCGTGTGCTTTGTGCACCTGCCATCCACCCCACCCACCTCCGTCCTGGTGACTCCGCTCCCATTAATAAAAGTGCAGCCTCAGTCATTAATAAAAGAGTCTGAAGAGTCTTAGTTTGCAACTAAAAGCAAAACTCCTTAATTCAGTATGAGAAACGAACCAGCATCTGATTTTCCAGTGACAGATGTTTAATGTTTGTCAAAGAAGTAAATTAATGTGTTGTATATGCAAAAAGTCTGAAAAAAAATGATTTTGTGACCCAGTTACTTGATATTGGCAATGATTACGCCATAGTCACTAGTCCACCCTGTTACCACATTGCTTCAGTCTAAAGCTTAACTCCACTAAGTGAAGGGTGGCTGATTTGAGTCCCAGCTCCTCCTGCCCACATGTCCAGGTCTCCTGAATCCCAACTTGCTTGCAACTTGCATGAAATAGTTTGAGAGGTGTCTCTATATTTCTGTCCTCCCCAGAGGGTCAGAATATCAGGAACCCCTCTGATTATAATGTACACCACCACCTTTAATTAAGTAATACACATATAACTTAATTTTTGACAATTTTGCCAAAAACTGAAACATTTTGAGCTTCATAAACAGACGTTAAGGCAGAAGTGTTGTGTTGTACAGGTGTACCTAATAAAGTGGCCGGTATGTGTATATGTCCAGCACAGACAAGCAGTGTCACATCTGAGAGGACAAAATGATAGACAATAAAATATGCTGTTTATCATATTCATGAGAACATGCTGCACACTGCAGCTTTAAGAACATGACAGGGAGTGAGAGATAAATCAGAGGCTGACAGACTGATTTGTGCTTGAAGACTAGCCAGCCACCACAAGGACATCATAACATGAGGCTGTGTGGGCATCAGCATCACAAGCTCGGAGACAGACAGTGCTGTACCGTGAAGAATTGTCTCAGTATGTAATGCCATAGCAACTCCACTCCATAAAGTGCAATGAATGCACAGTCTGTGCCTGAGCAAATGATTCATGTCTAATTAGCTGTGCTGCTCAGGTCTGATAACTCTTCAGTAAAATGGCTTCATTCTGAGTTTAGTGGTGATCACAGAGCCTCAGGTGCATTTACAATTGAAAACGCTTCATCGTAGTGAACAGGACATTCAGGTTCAGAGCTGTAAAGTAACTTTGCAGCCATGGGAACATAAAGGCGACAGTCATGAGAACAGCAGCAGAGCTTAGTTACAGTGAGGGTCAGTGCCCAAATCACCAAAATGCATAATGTGTCATTCTCACTCCGTGCTGTCAGGCACTACAGAGAGTTTTACTCTCCCAGGCTCTGACATATTTGTTGCAGTTATATTTTATGTTTTATATTTGCTGCTTTTTAAAGTTCAGTCTTATTTCTCAGTACTGTGCCCTGTAAGCAGCCATCAGTCTTTTTTTTATTCTGCTGTACCTACAGAGAAAGTAATGGCACAGTTTTCAGTTCACTTGTTTTCTGTATAAATTGGTTATGAAATGTGATCTGATCTTCACCAAAGTCACAAATATTTCTAAGCTGATAAAACACAGTCATGATCTTTCATGTCTTTACCGAACACACCCATTAAACACAGAGTGATGGTGGAAAAACTAATGGCAACAGTTTTAACAACTGGTTGAACCACCTTTGGCAGCAATAACCTCCAGCTACATGCAAATCAACAACTCTGGACGTTTAGTGACATCAGAAACCTGGTGTTGCCGTTACTTTGTGGAGAGGTCCCTCTTCACCTCTTCTCTATCTTCCCTCCCCTCAGGTATTTTATTGGTACCAAGATTGATTCTATTTAATCGATGCCAATCACTGGCAGTGTACTATTATTTTTGGCATCAATCCAAAACAGTCAACTCTTCAGTGAAGAGGATGTCTGGCTGCATTTAAAGAAGCACACTCCAGCTGACTCTAGGTCAGTGTAAAAGTAAATATCTGCAGCTCGGTTTTAAACTGCAGTCTGTCAGCCTGAAACTCTCCACTTCCTGTCTGAGACTCGTCCACTTTCTCACACTTATCACAACCGCAGCAGACAAGTTCCTTTTTTCAGCTGTGTTCCTGTTTTTAAATTGTAACCTGCTGATGTTTGTGTTGTCATTGTATGTAATGTTCTCATGACTTTCCACATGGTTTACGGCTCCCATAATGTAAAAATATTAACTCTTATCCAAATTTGGGACAGTTTCTTTGCTCCCGGACCTCGTGAGGAGTTGCCATTTCTCTCTCTCTCTCTTAAATATCATTTGTATTTAATTAGTGTTGATCGAACAATGTGCAGTGGCCACTTTTAACTCTGGGGAAAACGGATATTGTTCCACTATTTTCAAACATTTTATAGACAAACTGAAGAGACAGTTAAAAACATTTGGAAGATGAACCTATAATGACAATAAACGTAATAGCAGCTTTACATTCTAACCGTCATACCCTAAAAATGAAAACTTAACACAATCCACAAAGTAATGCCATTGAAAATTTATTGTGATATCTGATAGTTTACATTAGAGTGAAAACAGACGTGACATGGCTTTACTAAGACAGACTGCAAAGCAATGTAGTCAAATAAAAAGCATACTTTTGCTTTTAAATTTAGGAAAGTAATAAAACAGGCACAACATATAGCCATTATAAATACAACATGCTTTAAACCTTAAACTGTAAATTTAACAGTCCTAAGAAAAGAACTTGTACAGTCTTTCCCCCTGCATACGCATCTCGCCTTTGATTGACGGCCTTTCAGGTAAGTTTTAGACAGTAACAGAGCTCAAAAAGTAGGTAGCCAGTGTCACAATAACACAAAAAAATAACAATAAAAAGTAAACAGTTTTCAGCAGCAAATATCTACATGTGTCATCCAGGCTGCTTAAATTTAGAGAATCAAAATATTCTATGGAAAGACAATGTCATCAGTGACAGGACGGCTTCTCTTTTAATTTTGGTTTAGCGGTTGAAGCTCCAGGAGACACTCAAACTTCCTGACACCCTTCCTGACCACTGACACTGATGCATTCAATAGAACCTGGTTCTTATTTGGTACACACCGGCGGTGACACTGGCAACTGCTTTTGTTGGTTCAACACAGACTGATTGAAGGGAGAGTATAGAGGCTCTGCAGTTGGGTCAAATCTCCCAGCAACCACTGCTGGCGCCATCTTTGAGGTCCTTGGGAGAAACTGGCTGGTAAGGTACTTTCTTTTTTTTCCTCTTTGTTTCTAATGTAGCTGCAAATGCTGTTCTCTTAGGAAATGTTCACTATGTTGAACTATACAGCTGACCTTTGACATTGTCATCCCAGTGCAGGAGCTGCAACGACAGAGATGCAGCCCTTGAAAGTGTTGCCTATGGAGAACCTGAAGGCAACACTGAGCCTCAACATCCTCCCTTAATGGTGCATTCAGGTGCTCCTCATCAGCTTCTCACGTCAGTAGCTTTCAGATGACATAAATAACCTCACCACAGTCATTTGGTTCTAGCACGGTCTCCCTAAGCTGGTGGAGCTGTTGTAGGTTTACAGATGCTCCGTCTGAGCACCTTAAAGATTTCTAGGCCAACTCAAATGAATGCTTGGTGATAGTGGAAGTTTGAACGTCTACTATTCCGCTAATGGGCAAGTCTATTTGCTGAGGAAGATCATGTGATATGATCAAACTCTCCTAAACATCTGCCAAAGGGACCTTGTGGTGAGATCATTTGTCATCTGCAGTTTCAAGGTCAAGAATGAACTTTCAATCTCAGTGGTTTCAGGTTTATCACCAGGAATCAGCCGACAAAGTGGCAAATACAGAGTTCCATGTTAACGGAGTTCATGAAATGTATCCAGTTTACCAGCACTGCTAACACAAGTATCAACGAAGTAGTATTCTTGACTTTGCTGTTAACTGACACAGATCAGCTGAATGCACCATTACAGAATAACAATGTTTTGTTTGTGTGGTGCAACATAACAGTAGTGGCAGGAACAGTTGTTAATGTAAATAGGAAATTCTCTGTAGACCAGATGGTCTCATTATGGCGCATGGTTTGGCCTTTGTGGTCTACAACAGCTGCGGAAGGACACACCTTCATAGGCTGCCGCCTCTGAACTGAGGCGCAGCTACTGAGTGCTGGAAATTCAAGCAAAAGAAGGCTGCAAAATGGGCCTTGTGTGACCTGCCTTCTGAATGCAAACTTCAAAGTGTGCAGCCTCAAGGCCAGGCAGCTAACAATCTAACATGATCTGGACTGATTTATCGTTTTTATACATCAAATTAAATACACCTTAGACGTCAAATAATTTTCTGTCAAGACCAGCATAAAAATGATTCAGTTAAGGAATACAATCAGATATTCAAGCCAGTGCAGTCAAAAGCTAAGGACCTCCAATATGGCCACCAGAGCGGGTGCATTTCATCACCTGAAGGCCATCTATACAGGAGACGCCGACTGTGGTGGCTAAAGAGTCTTGGTGTAGGGGCTCTCCCTGCAACATGGTGGGAGATTCCAGCTCGCCCTCAACATCTACATGGCTCAGCAGAGACCTAACCAGTGGCCCTCTATCGGGCTCTCACCACTCAAACCAAATAAACAAGCGAACAGAAAAAACAAACAAAGCAGGGATAAATCACTTCCAAATAAACTAACCTGGCTCTTGAGCTCGCAGATCACTGGGACAGACAGTGAAACCAAACAGCTGCAAAAAACAAAAGAAACAGGACAAATAAAAACACTTTTTAAACTATAAAGAGGGAAAAATGAAAACCTGTTTGAGGAGAAAGTAAACATTCACTTCCATGTGCAGGCATGTCTGCTAACACATGAATGCACACACACTCACACCAACACACACAACCAGAGGTACAGTCAACAAAAGTGCTTCAAGTTGGGGAAGTAAAAGAACTAACCCAGTAGAAATATGTATAAAACCTTAAATGTTACTTTATGTACAAAAACTGTAACATGGGCCAATATCTCAGCTGTTTAGTTCAAGTAGGTATCACTGCTAGCTATGAAGGGTTTGCATTGTCATCGTTTTTAGGATAAAAGGTTGTGTGATCTGACTGACCTTGCCGGCAAAGTAATCAACCACCGCTGATTTTTAAAACTCTCCCATCCCACCCTGCCCTGCCTCAACCTGCTGCCATCATTTTTATCTTTCCAATAAAAAGTCGAACAACAAGCCCTGGGCATCCTCAGCCTAGTCCTCTAAGGAATCATATACTGAATATCCATACATAGAAAATGTATGTGAGCATCTACACTAAGTCTGTTGTCCCAAAAAAAAAAAGTATTTTGGTGAAAAATGTTATTTTTGAGGGCCACTTTGAACTACAAGGGGGGAAGACATCGGTTTACATGAAGGTTTTTGTAGTTATGCACTGCACAACAGAAAGAAAGGTGGAGGGATGGTCATGTTTTGAAGAGGCACAAGTTTCATACAGCTTAGAGGCAAAGCACCGAGACAATTCATGTGCTCCAAGTGAGAGAGACGGATAAGAATAAAGTGCAAATGGGCTACAGGAGCGGGAAGAAACGGCGGGATTTCTAGGATAGCAGCAAAGAATCGGAAACCTTTTTCTTCAAAAGGGGCTCAAAACCAAGCAAAAACCGAGGAAAAGCGGGAGTCGTCAATACAGTTTTAATAAAATCAAACCAAATAATCTGACAGCTGCTAAACACAGTTGTAACAGAGGTCAAACGCTTCAGCTCAAACTTCTTCCACCTCCAAGGATTCCTCATTAAAACGGCCAATAAACAGAGAAAACCTTTTTGCCTCTAAACTGAGATGAACCAATGGCCTCTGCAAAGTGCAACAAAGTAACGTCGTTCAAGTATGCCACTGTGCATGACTACACAATGCATATATACACACAGGCATATGCATATATACATGTGTGTGACAGCAAATATATATGTATATAGAATCCATGTTCCAGTATCTATGTACTATGAACATTTTCATAGTTTTTATGGATATGTAATTCTAGTCTTATATAAATTCATACGCAGTTGTCTTTTTTCATTACTAGAAAATGGAATAATACAGTGCCATAATGTTTTATGACAAGTGGACACTGATGTCAGATTCCCCAGTCTAGAAATGATTTCTGCTCCTCGTGATGCCTCGGTGACTTATGGTACTGCTGCAATGTGGGACCAGCCACAATCGCATTTAGCCAAACACTACAAATATTTATATATGAATCTGTATATCCATTTATGTCAAATACTTGCTGCTTTCAATGCGTTTTGGATGCTGACAAGTACCAAAAGGGGGCGAATAAAGAAAATTCACAAGAGGGGGGAGGGCTATAAACTGAAACCATCAGGTGTAAAATCCCACACTACTGCACTCCCATCCTTTGTCACTTAAAAAAATCAAAAATCTGCTACATGTTTGTAACTACAGTAACTCCCTTTCCCCTCTGCTCTTCGCCCGTCCCTGACTGCTCGTTTGGACATTAGCAAAGAAAAGCACGCTCAGCTGGAGGGAGAGACGCAACAAGCCAAACACAAACAACATGTGACAGAGAAATAAAATGCTAACCAGTAACATTCATCTGCCGTCAAACCAAAATCTTACCAAACCAGCAAGTTAAAACTATAGCAAATAACATTAAAATAACCAAAGTTGTCCGTCTCTCTGGATGGACCAAATCAAAACAAAAAAAACAAAACAAATGTCCTTTCAGTGAAGTCTATCCCCTTTCGCATAGTGGTCGCCATATCACCACAGTCACTTCTAAGCGTGGTTTGGTGGGGGTGTGGTGACAGTGAGTGGGTGGGGAGGTGAAACCCAAAAGCTCTGCAGCTGCGAGGGAGAATACACAATCTTCAAAGTAACGACAGGACTCTTGTGATGCGATTTTTCAAGAGTTGCTCAGTTTCCTCGTCATCTTTTTTTAATGCTGTTCTGTTCAGTTTCACGATGAGCAGGTGGTTGTGTGCGTGTCAAAGAGGCGAGGGGTGGAGGTTTGCAAAAGGTTAGGGATAGCTGGGGCGGGGCGCCGGGCGGTCGATGGTCATCGCTCCACGCAGTTCAGTAAAGAGCATTCCAAGGTCAGAAAAACAAAACATGCGGCCAGAGCGTCACTCCCACCCGTTGTCCTTGATCATGTGAGCCAGCTCGATGATGAACTTTCCCTCCTTGTACTTTTGACTGCTCTCAAACGCGTGTTCCTGTAAAAACAAGCGAGAGAAAAACTTCAGCCACATTCACACTGATGTCGATACTTGAGCACAATAGAAATCTGACAGTAATCGAACACGTCTCTATACATGAGGGAATCAGAATATTAGGAACACCTCTGAATATAATGTAATCCAGTACAACACCGCCTTTAACTATGACCTCAATAATAAACATAGAATTTACACATTTATGACGATTTCACCAAAAACAAACATTTTGAGCTTCATAGACACAGATGTTAACACGGAAGTGCTGCATTGAAGTGCATATAGTTGTACAGGTGTACCTACTAAACAGTTCATTTGTTAGTATTTCATTTTTAGATGAGAGAGAAATCACCGTTTGTTTTGTTCATTTTCTGGCTTTGCATCTGCAGCTAGTGCTCGGCATCATTCCAAAACTTTCCATACTGGTATTGATACCTTGACTTCAATACCAGTTCCTCAACAATCCGGTTTTCAATACCAATTTAAAAAGAATGTATTTAAAAAAAAACAAAAAACAAAAAAAAACATTACATTACACATTTTGGTACAGATCATTTGTTATTTTTCCACTTCCTTGCCATTTTTGTGCATTCAAAGAGGTTTCATAACAAAAAGTAAAGTTCTGTTTAGGGGTGTGACAATACACTTAGCTCACGAGACCAAACATGACAGTGGGTTCATGAGAACGAGATGAGACGATATTTTAACACTATTTTGAAGAAATCCTCAATGACAAAATACATGACAGGAACTGGTCTTTTATTCAACTGAACGTCATTGAAATGTTTTAACTAATCATCTTGTAATCAAAGAAATGAGAATTTAGTACTACACTCACAAGTGCAGATGATGTGTGAGTTTAAAACAAATCTATGCCACGTTTTGTTTTCTATTATACAAATCCGTGTGCTCGGCTCAGCCCTGTTTCTGTGCTGCAGTCAGTGACTGGATGATCCACTTCACAGAATTCTGGTGCTCAAGTCAAAGGAAGGTCGATAAATCATTTTTATTCTTATATTTGTGAGTAGGAGTATTAATTTTATCCTTCATTGAAGTCCAAGCTCTTGGACAAATACGAACCCTGGCCTCATTATTATCTGAGAAAAGCAGGATTTTAGCGATTTAAGTATATGAAAACTAAATTGCCTCATTCAAGTGTCAAGTCTTGAGATGTGCTGTATGATCCCCAGCTAATGTCCCAGTCCTGCTGAGCCTCAGGACAGTCGATGTTGATTATTTGCTCAGACTGCTTTGCCTTGTAAACCAGCTCTGCTCTGCTTTGCTTGCGGGGCTTTTCGGGGAATCTGTAATTGTTTTTGTCACTGAAGGAGTGACTTTAAGTGAGTCCATACGTCTCATACTTGGCTCAGTTATTTTACACCCTTCTATAGTCTTTCAGGTAATTACTGGGACAAGCCTCTTCAAAATGGCCTGACATTTAATCACTGTAGACTCTCAGAGGTACCAGTCTGCAGCCAACCTTTCAGCACTGTAATTATCTTGTGTGCTAGGAGACCACAGAGTGTTCAGTCTCTGAGCCCAGATACAAACCTGAGCAAAAACCCCGTCACCATGGCTTTAACACGCAACGCTTTAATGAGAGCAACCTTGTTCTTTTGACCTGTAATAGAAGAATTTGTCCCCTTGGATGCCAAGTACACACATGGTTGTGCAACAACATGGCAGCAGGTGTTAAGTGGTGCTTCAAGAAACATTAAGACATTAAAGTAAATGGGCTCAGGTGAAAATCTGGGAGCAACTGACTTACATATTTCCATCCCAGGGTGGTTTTACAGTTTTCACAGTAGATATCAGCCACAGCATGTAAACCTGTGAGGAGTACCCGCTCCTCAGCTGGCCCGCAGCCGACGTTGACCCTGCAGAGACAACAGGTCACAGAGATCAGGGAGAGCTGTGGAAGAAGCCCCCAAGTCTTTTACTTAAAGACGAAGCAGTAAAATGCTACATTAACGGACTGTGGGTGGGTGGGGAAACAATTGTGAACAAGTGATAAAGCAAAGCAGTGGACCTGGGTGAATTTAGGACAGTTAAACACACACACACACACACCTCTGTCCAACAAATGAGATGCTTTTGAAACCACTTGACTTGTACACAGGCCACAGATCACAGGGAAATTACAGAGCAACAAAGAAAAGTTCCCACAATGGTCAAAACAAACAAGCACAATTGCAGGTGTGAAGCTCATACTCACACTGAATTAAAGAGATAGGCTCTTCCTTGACTGCCTTGAAATGACTGGAACGAGAGAGAGAGAGAGAGAGAAAAATCATGTAAGTTGACAATAAGGAGCTGCACGACACTGCTGAGCACAAGAATGTCAGCAACTGACGCCCTAGGGTGCTGTTCCCCCTGTAACGGCTGTGCCGACACATTCTTCCACCTCGTCAAGGTTCCCACACACAGGTTTAGGGCGAGGTGCTGAAGTCTGAACACATCCACATCAGAGAGACTGTCAGCGTTAATGACGAGACACCGGATAAATCCCAATTCCCTTATTAAACCGTTCCTCAATCCTTGCTCGAGCCAGAGGGCACTCCAGCCTGCCATCTTTAAGGACATGCCAGACCTCTGATTGCTACTCTGAGGAGCCATGAGGGAGGAGACATACGAGCATCCTTTGTGAAACTCTTTCAGCGTCGCTTTATGGGAAATCAGTTTGTGATTGGACACCTCAGATGAAGGATCAGAGGAAAGGACGACTCATGTCTCTAAAAATGTGTTTTCTCGATTCCTCTCTCCTCGTATTCCCTCTTTTCATCGTTTCCTCACATCAAGTGTGAAAGACAAAGATGCAAAGAAAAGATGCAAGTGAGAGAAACATGGATGCGTTTAAGTGAACAGAAGCTGCATCAAACCAGAAAACACAAACTAATTTAAAAATATTTAATTTTTTGTAAGATATGCATTAGAAAACCTAAAAAGCTGTTGGTCCATTTAGAGACAAATAAAACAGGTGGGAAATTTATGAAATTAGTTGCTTGCCAATAATTTGATTAAATATAATCTCAATAAAAATAAAAGCCACATTTTGAGTTTCTCCTGCTGCAAACTGAAGACTTCAAGCTTGTGTTGACACTGTGGTACAGATATACAGTGTGTAGGACAACAGAGCCGGTCTGACAGCTGTGTCAAACAGCTGATAGAAGAGACTTTAATGTCTCAGTAATGATGAGAATCGGAGTTTTCTGAGTGAAATGTCAACATAATCACAGCCAAGATACAGTTCAGTGGCATATTATGTAAACTGTAGATACACACACACACACACACACACACACACACACACACACACACACACACACACACACACACAGTTGATGACAACAGTGACTATGCTTTGGTTGTAGACTCAGTGTGTGCAGTGCGTGGCATCTCCTGTGAGACTCGCATTTATGCCTACACACACCGTGTGTGTTCACTCGCACACAGAGGAGCCTATAGCTCAAAAATGAAAACGCAGCACCTTGTCATGTGCAGAACTGGATCAACAGTAAAATTAGAA
>NW_018128246.1:135576-141342 GCF_001952655.1 Monopterus albus | reverse complement strand
CAGATGAAGGATCATGTGTTTTATCTGTGTATTTCTCTGTTTTGGCTGATTTCTAGTTGGAACTAGTGAGCTTTCATTGTTTTGGTGCATTCCTATAGAGCGTTTACACATGTGGTGCTAAAAAAATAGATGAAGCATAATAATAAGCTTTGGGTTGTGGTTACACTTCCTCTCACATGCTGAAAACCTGTTAACTGTACATTTTACTAATAGACAAATACTGTTGTGTTTACAGTCTAACCAGAATGCAGTGTGTGTGCAGTACAAATCTATTTGAGCTTTGAACTGAACGGTTGGACAAAACAAGGAAAAGCTATGTACAGTAAATAATCAAGGGCCTTTTCTGAAGTTTTCAGATGTTTGTTAGCTAAAACGATTGATCAACTGACTGTCAGTAGATTAGTTGTACTGAATGAAAATAACTGAATGGGTGTTCAGATTTAAGACGCTGAAACTGGAGAATGTTTGGCTTTTTCTTTGAGAAATTCACTGAAATGATTATTTGATAAAATTAATGGACTAATCGCAGCAGCTCTGCAAATATTCTAGTTAGAATGTGCAATATGTGTAAACACAGCAGAAAGTCTGGAGAGCAGGGACAGTGCTGACAGACAAAATGATTAAATAATCATGGACAGGAACAGTTTCACTGAAATGTTTGATTTCAAAGTGAGAAAAATGGAAAAGGTTGGCCACTGTAAAGTGTTTGTTACTCTACATGAGACAACATGTTGGAATACTTGAACCAGTTATAATAATGTCTATACTTTGCACTGTGGACTGTTATTCTTTCCTTTTTAGCCCAAAAGAACCCATGAAGAATTAACTAAATACTGTTGAACCAATTCAATGTGAAACCTCATGCCAAACAGAGATTCACAGAGATTAAAGTAACAATTATGTAGTCATGATAGGTAGTTAAATATAATCTGCCTTCCACCGGGTCTCCACATGACGTTGCTGTATGCGAATGTAAAGGTGCCACAGCGGGCGACGACAAGAGCCTGCCAGGCTTCCCTTCCTCAGACCTCGTCACCTCCGCTGCCAGACAGGCTCCAATCAGCTTAGCTTTTTCCATTGCAAATGAGTGCGGCAGATAAGTTTGTGGCTGCGGTTGAGGGCGCTGAGCTAATACTACATAATAGGAGCACCAGCTGCCTCCTCCGCTGACCACAACCACCACCACTGGGACTCAGGGGACAGTTCCCAACTCCCCGAGTGTAAAAACTGCAAAAGTTTTATTTCAGATACGAAGACTTTGCCTTGAAACTGGTTCAAAAAAAAAAAAAAAAAAAAAAAGGATTATTATTATTCTTTTCTCTGCTCCCTCCTGGTGCTGATGTCTTACTGTGACATTGTGAAGTTCACCGTTTGTGTTCGAAGTTAAATCTGCAAACACACACAGTCCAGAGCCACAGGAGGTGACCTTTAGCTGCAAGAGGGAACTGGGTCAGTCCCCGTGGAGTTGACAACAAGCCCTCTCCACAGTGTTTAGGCCGAGTGGTGCGGGGTGAGGCGGGGTTACTCCATGTGACAAGAGCTGGGTGTCATATCTGAGCTTCTCTGTAGATCAGCCATCAATGTAACCACTGCCAAAACAAAACCGGTCTCGCTTTCCTTATCTGTGTCCCACAGTCTATTTTAACTCTGCGAGTTTCTCTCTAAACCAGCTGTTGTGAGTTTCACTGCAGATC
Source organism: Monopterus albus (assembly GCF_001952655.1). Lineage (NCBI taxonomy): Eukaryota > Metazoa > Chordata > Actinopteri > Synbranchiformes > Synbranchidae > Monopterus > Monopterus albus. The sequence continues at coordinate 139,648 of NW_018128246.1, read as the reverse complement.
ACCGAGGAGCAGGAGGACGCTTGTCACATAAGCATAACAGCTAAATCCTACAAGATATATTTGGATCATGTTTTCTGGCTGCAGAGCCTGACAGCAAAACCCTCTAGCCTCCCAACCCTCCTATTAGATGGCCCAAGGACTGTTTCCAAAAGAGTGCAACGAGACTCAGGTACAGGCTGGAAATACTCCCACAGGCCTTTTCTCTCTCTGCTTAATAAAACATGAACAAATGGAAGTGTGGTTACTGAGCCCATTTTCTTTAAGCTGCTGCAATTGCAAGAAATGAATTCTCCAAAGCAAATCCCCAAATCCCTGAATTCTCTTGACCATGTGTGACTGAAGAGAACAATACCTCGCACAAAGACATCCACTCCTGCATAACAGATCCACCCCGAGAGGCCAAATGCTTCACCTGCACAGAGCAGCCACGGCCTCACAGGCGATTTCACCAAACTTCACAAAGGAGGATTTTAGTTTAGTTTCTTTTTAATGTGTGACAATAAAACCAACCAAGTTATGAAATAAGGATCAACCTGAAGCCAACCAATCTGCTGGGATCAAACGTTACCATCTGACTCAGCAGATGCAGACTGTTGCAGGATGAGGCTTCATGTCCAAAAAAAGGCAAACCCAAAATAACACATTCACATCCCTGGTCTCTTCTGAAAGGTGACGCTTTGTAGTCTTCTGTCAAACACCCAGAATTCACCCCAGTTATATTGAAACCAATGTATAAAGGCACAAACTTGTTGAATAAAAACAGTTTCGGTGAGGATTAATTGATTTTTTTAAATTTTTGAATGGAAACGTGACTGCAGGTCTGCATGCAGATGTCAGGTGTGATTTTGCACCTACATTTCTCGTTTTCAGCAGGTTCTGGGTGAAGGTGTTATCAGTAGCTTGTCACCGTTACGTCTTGTTGCAAACAGAGCCTCACCCAGTTTACTGTTCACTAGACCTCAAACAGAGACTGCACAACTTTGGACTTCTACACATCAGAATCAGTTTTATTGGCCAGGTGTGTTGAACACACGAGGAGCTTGACTCTGGTACAGTGGCTCTCAACCACCGGTTTTGTATTGGCTGCCTTTCTGTGTTTTGTAGAACTATAAATTAAACAGAGTGGGGTTTTGGACTGTGAAGACATGGATTCAGAGAAACTGAAGGGCATTTTTCATTATTTATTTTCAGATATTTTGTTGACAAAAATTTTAAGAAAGGGGCAATAAACTAATCAGCAGATTAATCAAGAATTATAAAGAAAATTGTAGCTTGATTCTGCAGATTCCCATGTTTAGTTCAGTTGTTGAGGGGAGGAGGGGAACAGAAGGAACTGGAGGGGAGGGCAGCTCTTCCTGCCACACTTGCTTCTGGCCTGTGTGCTCAGGTTAATCCTCTCTTTCTGTCTGCTCCATCTGCATGTTTGCTCGCTGGCTGGCATGCCTAGAAGGCTTGGCACTTACGCTCGGGGAGGGGAAACAGTTTTTTTTGTACCTGGCTCAGGAGATTTCCAGCTCTCACACTGCACCTGTGAGGAGGAAGCTGCCAGAACCTGCACAGTTTTTCCAACACGTCTTCTTGTTGTTAGCACGGCCGGTAACTAGTTTCTCCTTTTCTTACGCTGTGCATAACAAGAAACACGGTACAGGAGCATGGCACTCAACTAATTCCGCATGGGATGAAAATCCAACATGGGACGGGGCACGTGGCCCTTGGTAGCGTGCGGTGGAAACACCAGACTACGGTGTCATCTTCTCCTAAGTAACATAATCGGTTTAGAAGGGTTGATGCTGAGGACTGGCGACACTGCCCCGGACCACTGAACACACAAATGCCACCGAGGCATGGCACAGGACAGAGCTCATGAACAGACCTGTGAGCAGCAGGGTCAAAATAAATGAAGATATTAACAAGAACAATTTTCAGATAAGTAGATGCACTACAGCTTCTGAACTCTGAGGAACTGCTGCTTTTCTCTGTTCTATTATCGTAAGTTTCACATCTGTGTGTTCTGAACAAAACACTGTCCAACATTTGAAGACATGTTTTGGAATTTGTAACAGACAGTTTAATATTTTTTGACATCGTAGTCATTTGATCACAAATTGTCTGCAATCAGCTGACAGCTGTCTGATAATGAATAAACCACAACCTTAGAAACAGCCTCACTGCCCACTGTAAGAAATCAAAGGCTTTAGAGGGAAGTTTTAAAGTTATTTTTTTAAAAGTCAAGTTTCTTTCAGTGGTTTTAAAGATCACTTTTAATCACATTTCACAGAGAAATTTACTGGTTATACAACCAAGGCTGTGCACCGTACATCCTGTGGGTTAAGGTCTAGTTACTGAAAACCTGGCCTTATGAATAAATATCTGCACTGGACCCGAGTGTGCAGAGCCTTCCTTTTGTACTATCTAATGGTTTTGGCCTTGTTGCACCGTTTCACTTTTTCTTAACTTGAGTAAAACACAACAGTGTACATATGATTCATGTTATTTTAGAGATTTAAAAAGTTCTGACTCAGATGAAAGAGATGCAGCATTATGTGGCTTGAAACCACAGCGATCTTGGATTTTCCCCATGATCTATCAGGCTGAATCACATGTACCGATTAGTCCACTGAACTAGCAACAGGCCTGATGTTGTTAGCCAGACAGATACAGAAGCAGGATGTTACTGTCTCCTCATGCAAGCAGGATCACAACACACTGTACATGTCTGCAGCATGTTCACCATGTGAAACTTACAGGAGAAAACGAGGAGCTGTAGGATATCCCTAAATGGAATCCAATTATTATTAAAGTGGATCTTAATAATTAAAATTCACAAGGCGACACACGGATCTGTGACTCACTCAGAAGCATAAGGCCTTAAAGCCTCAGCCACCAGGTTTGATCACAGACTTCCACCTCACCGAGCTGCCCTGCTCACCAAAAACCAACTGCAAATCAATATTCAGACTGGATTCTCAACCAACGATTATCATCAGTATCAATTTATTTACAGATTGGGAGACAACTGCTCTACCTCCTGAGACACAGCCGGCCCCTAGATCACTGTCTCAATTAATCAGTTAATGTTTGGCCTATAAGATGTCAGAAATGCTCAGACTATCCATATACAGTCAGGGAAAAAATTATTTGAACCCCAGCTGATTTTGTAAGTTTGCCCACTAACAAAGAAATGATCAGTCTACAATTTCAATGGTAGGTTTATGTGAACAGTGAGAGACACAACAATAACAAAAAAATCCAGAAAAATGCATTACAAAAAAGTTATACATTAATTTGCATTTTCATGAATGAAATAAGTATTTGATCCCTTTGCAAAACATGCTTTAGTACTTGGTGGCAAAACCTTTGTTGGCAATCACAGAGGTCAGACGTTTCTTGTAGTTGGCCACAAGGTTTGCACACATCTCAGGGGGGATTTTGACCCACTCCTCTTTGCAGATCCTCTCCAAGTCATTAATGTTTCGTGGCTGATGTTTGGCCACTCGAACCTTCAGCTCCCTCCACAGATTTTCTATGGGATTAAGGTCTGGAGACTGACTAGGCCACTCCATGACCTTAATATGCTTCTTCTTGAGCCAATCCTTTGTTGCCTTGGCCGTGTGTTTTGGATCATTGTCATGCTGGAATACCCAACCACGACCCATTTTCAATGCCCTGACTGAGGGAAGGAGGTTCTCACCCAAGATTTGACGGTACATGGCCCCATCCATCCTCCCTTTGATGCGGTGCAATTGTCCTGTCCCCTTGGCAGAAAAACACCCCCAAAGCATAATGTTTCCACCTCCATATTTGACAGTGGGGACGATGTTTTTGGAGTCATAGGCAGCATTCCTCCTCCTCCAAACACGGCGAGTTGAGTTGATGCCAAAGAGCTCGATTTTGGTCTCATCTGACCACAACACTTTCACCCAGTCTTCCTCTGAATCAGTCAGATGTTCAGTAGCAAACTTCAAACGGGCCTGTGGACAGGTCTCTTTTATACAGGTAACGAGCTGAGAGGGCTCCCAATGTCAGCTCCTTACCTGTATAAAATACACCTGGGAGCCAGAGATCTTGCTGA
>NW_018128246.1:131254-135086 GCF_001952655.1 Monopterus albus | reverse complement strand
TGTGTGTGTGTGTGTGTGTGTATCTGCAATGTTCATTTAGTTGAATCAGCACTCCAATAGTATAATCACAGAAGGTGACACAGACCAGAAAATATTTGAGAGGCTGGAAACTACATTTTCTGAATTCCCTGTTAAACATTTCCTCATTTTAACTGAAACTATTTTTAACTCATGATTTTTAGGAAGACTTTCTAAAGAAGTTAGTTTCTGTAAATAAAGACAGACTAACGTTGACTTTTCATCGATATATGCTGACAAAATCCAACATTAAACAGAGGGTTCGCAGTTTACGTTCCCAGCCTTCTCAATTTATAATCCCACAAATCCAGGAAAACCGATTCTTCCTGGAGAACAGTTTGTCATTAGTACTGACCTCACGCTGCACATCTGGGTTTAACTAAAAAGTCACACCAACAAAGACATCGACAACCCCCTCAAACACTCAATTGGAAATCTATGGCTTTGTGTGTATATACAGTACTTTAGTTCCCTAATGCACACTTTCCTTTTTTTTGTTCTCTCAGCCGTATATTGTTTACTTGTTGCTTTACAGAAGGGCATGTACAGTACATGCACATTGAGAGCCACTGTACCAGAGTCAAATTCCTCATGTGTCCAACCACTAAAGCCAATTCTGATTTAATGACTTCATGGCACCTTTAAAGACCAGACCAGTGAGTCAATTTACGAAACCTGTACAATATGAGTTCTGTTAATATCTGAAGAAATCTGTCCAAAGGGTCCACCCTGATGTGTTTATGTTTGTGAGCTTAAGGCCAAACACCCGCACAGCTGAGACGCAACGAGACACAAGAGGGGAAGTCAAAACTGCACAGATGTGAGACATTTCAACAACTTCGTCAAAGGCCAACACAGCAGATCACACACAGGGAATCCTGAGGGGAAAACGTGCAGCACCAGTCCCGATACAGCAGTGCCAGTTAAACGACATGAAGAAGACATCTGTCACCTGCTCAGGTTAATCACACAGATCCTAGCGACTAGATGATGCCAGTGTAATCTGAATGCAAAGAACAGGTCCTCCATCAAACTCTGAACTTCACCCTGAACTCTGAGCTGACCAGCACTGAAAAGGGAAACTCTGGGTTTTCCGTTCCAGAACAGCTGACCAGAGGTGGTTCAGTCAGCTCTGGGTCTGTTCAGTCTGCGTGTGTCATGGCTATAAAAAGCCATCATCAACGGAGCAAGGATGCTGTGACTCACCATGGCAACAGGTAAAGAGCAGAGCCGCCATTTTAATCCAGTGCAGCTCAAAATATTAGTGTGTGATGCACATTTATCTTAAAAAACACAGCAGCAGCAAAGAGCCCGAGTTACAGTAGAGAAGAGTTGAGATCACATTGTTACTTTTATTCAGTGAAGTCCACTCATTCATTTGTTTGGATTTCTTTAATGGATCCTGCTGTTGGTGGCAATTAGATGCCTGTTGGAGCTGAATTTGAAATCAAACAGATAATACATTTATTTCTTTATAGATCTGTGATTGTAACATGGTAGTCTAACCCAGTAATAATGATCTGGGTGATCTGCAGGTAGAAAAGCATCAGGCTTACAACAACTTTACAATTTTAGACATCTGTTAGAGCCAACTATTAAAACTCTTGCTCAGTTGCAATCAACATATGAATTTAATCATAACAAGCTATATGCAAATTCCAAACCTGCTTTTAGTCCAGTTTTATAAAGTTCAAGTCTTTAAAGCTGCATTACAGCCACGCTTGCTCCAGTGTGACCAATAATAACAAGAAATGATGATTCATAGATCAGGGTCTTACATGGCTAAAGCTTCACACTGATTTTATTTCCTGTGATCACAGTAACGTACAGTAGATGTTTCAGTGGACAACCTGACATTGCCTTCATGTTCAGTGGACAGAAGCACGGTGTTAGAAAGACGGACAGTGTAGATTTCATTCGGAGCTCAGGAGGAATCCACATTGTGTAACAGACTAGCTGGTATTTAAATGTGAGGAGAGATCACTGATCATACAAGTCTTCACTTCAACTTCTCAAAATGAGTACACCAGTGAGCAGGTTAGATCAACGGTGGCGTTCGAGTGATCTCCGTTTCTGGAACTGAAAACCCAGAGTGTCCCTCAACTCAGTGTGAGCAAACTCTAAGTTTTCACTTAAGCTGCGTTCTGGAATCCTGCCCCTGAACTTAACTACGACAAACCCAGACACTGCCATGTCTGGTCTGGTGCTAAAAATACTGCATATTGCTTTAAGTGGTTTGCAGAGTTTCACTGTTTATCCCATCTTGCCAAATATCTGGGGAAACAAAATAATAGCAATTTCATAATAATGCACCACAAAACATGAAGGGTTTTATTTCTGCCTATGTAAACAGAAACCACAAACCAAACTTGGCCACTTTCCTAATGCAGCTGCCTGCTTCGGCTCTCGGGGAGCTCCCTGAGATGCTGCTACTGTGCTGTAATGCATCTAATTCTTTTGCATTTCTCAGTTGGAAGCTGCCTGGTGCAACTGGTTCTGCAACACTCCTGCTCCGGTGACAGCTTGGAGAAGTTTCTACAATTAATACGGCGTGACTCTAGTAAAAACAAACAACACCCTTTAATATCTTGAGCCTCTCCCACACCGACCTCGGGAGTTCAGAAATATGTTGATCTCATTTAATTATCCGTCACTGTGGAAGCGACAGACAGGGCTCATACGCCCCAGTGAAGAGTTCAAATGCACAGCTGAATGTAAAGCGGGAAAGGAAAGCTGGGTTTGGCACTTGTGCGTATTACATTTTATGTTTGCGAAGCTTCTTTTTATTGACATTTCTATGCAAAATTACATCTGCCTTCAGGCATGTGGAGCATCTAAAGATCCACCTGAGTCACACAGGTCTGTCAAGAGCAAGTAATCCCCAGATGTACTGCAGCACCGAACCCCGAGCCACCAGCCGACTCGCAAAGCTGCTACAAAAATCTCATTTACACACAGACACTTTAACAGCTGACCTTGGTGTTTTGGCATTTCGTCTGTTCCCCACCACATGCTTTTGTGTTCATCCCAGGCCATGAGGCATCACCATAAAGTGAAAATGGTGCCTTGAACTTTAAACCTGACAAGCAGCAATGACAGAGCTCTGGTCTCAGAAGGAAAATAGAATTATCGCTTAGCAGTCGACAGCCTCTGCCGGCCAGTCAAGTTAAAGGGAACGGGACAGACATGTGGTCACTGTGACCCTGGACCACCAAAATCTAGTCAGTGAATCCCTTAGTCCATGTGGATGTTTGTGCCACATTTAAAGAAATTCACTCAACCCGTTCGTGAGCGATCACATTCACGAGAATGGAACAGAGAAGCGAATATATGGACAACCTGAAAACCTCCTGCCTGTCACAGGAGCATAACCACTTCCAACAATTTACTGTTGACCAAAGAATTAATAATAATGATATGAACAAATCAAAATCAAATCAAATTTTATTTGTATAGCGCCAAATCACAACAAACGTCATCTCAGTACACTTTACAAAGTAAGGTCTAGACCTTACTGTTATCAATATTATTACATAGGGAAAACCCAACAAATCCCCCTTGAGCAAGCACTTGGCGACAGTGGGGAGGAAAAACTCCCTTTAACGGAAGAAACCTCCGACAGACCACGGCTCTTGGTGGGCGGCCTTTTGCCTCAACCGGTTGGGGTGAGTGGATAGAGGAGAGACAAAAGAAGAAAAGCAACAAGACACAACAATCAAACACTGATCAGGTCGATGTGGCTGGTGACTGCTCGTCAGAGATGTAGAGCTCCAGGGCCAGGGCAACCTGCAGAAAGGTACAGGGAGAGAGAGAG
>NW_018128246.1:119491-130576 GCF_001952655.1 Monopterus albus | reverse complement strand
TTTTCAGGCCCAAGTACAATAACTTCAGTTTTGTCAGAGTTTAGAAGTAAGAAGTTGCAGGTCATCCAGGCCTTTATGTTTTTAAGACATGTTTGAAGTTTGACCAGCTGATCTGATTCATTTGGCTTCATAGATAAATATAACTGAGTATCATCTGCATAGCAATGGAAATTTATGTTGTGCTTCCTGATAATATTGCCTAAAGGGAGCATGTATATAGTGAAGAGAATTGGACCTAACACAGAGCCCTGTGGAACGCCGTGACTAACTTCAGTTTGTGTGGAACATTCGTCATTAAACTGAACAAATTGAAATCTTTCTGATAAATAAGATTTGAACCAACTTAGCGCAGTTCCTTTAATCCCAATAACATGTTCAAGTCTCTGCAGTAAGATGCTGTGATCAATGGTGTCAAAAGCAGCACTGAGATCTAAGAGGACAAGTATGGAGACAAGTCCTTTGTCTGAGGCTAGGAGAAGATCATTGGTGACTTTCACCAATGCGGTTTCTGTACTATGATGGACTCTAAATCCTGACTGAAAATCCTCAAACAAATCATTCTTGTGCAAGTGGTCACATAACTGCTTTGCAACAGCTTTTTCAAGGATTTTGGAAATAAATGGGAGATTGGATATTGGTCTATAATTAGCTAGGACACCTGGGTCAAGAGTAGGCTTTTTGAGTAGAGGTTTAATTACTGCAAGTTTAAACATGTTTGTTAAAATTACTCTTCATGGCTCCTTCTTTCTATGGCAACTGGTGTTACTTTGCTTTTGCTCAGCTGGTTTCCATTTTTCTCCTCACTGTAAATCCAGAACAATTAAACTGGCTTCAAATTTACACTGACGTTCACACTGTTCGGTCTCTCACCACGTGTGCATATTTAATTTAGACATTTGCCTTTTGCAGAAGTTGCTTTTTTTTTTTGTATGGACTGTTGCATAAATTGAATAAGGTGATTATTATTAGTGATGTCTCAAACCAGTAGGTTTCCTGTTTTACAAACAAGAGGATGTGAATCAAGGAGGAAATTAAAACAAAGGAAAAATACTTAAAACAACAGCTTCCAATCAGACACTCCGCGGCTTTAAATATAATATCCTGTTGTTCTGGATCTGACACATTTCTTTAGGTTTGTTATTGATTTTAATATTATTCCAAATAATTCAACTTTCCTCAATTTTCTCTAATAATATCCTCATTATTTTTGTGTTTAAACTAGGGAAATTTGCATTTTACTTTTCTGCATCCACTCATAATTTGCTGCAGCATCAATTTAATTTCCTGCACCGGGGCCAATAAAACCTCCGTGCATCCAGAGCTCGGCTTCATCATAAAACACCTCGCTCTGCCTCGTCACAGCCGTCGCTATGTGACAATAAATCCACATCTCTGACAGGTTAATTGAGGTGCAGATAAATGAGGCTAGTTCCTCTCTTTGGCCAATGGCGCCATCATCATGATTTACAACAATCTTTAACAATTAAACCCCGTGAAATCCTTGTTGTGTGACTTCACAGCTCTAAAAGCACCAACTTGAGGCCTCTGATCCTGCTAAAAGGAACAACAGACTGGCAACAGGGTTGTTTACTGGTTTTGTCGTCCTGTTCGCACTAACAAGAGGTGAGCTTCCAAGTCTGAGCCACAGGAGGCAAATGGATTTTGATATGGAAATGGCAAGTGCATAGATTGATCATTTTTGCCATTTGAATAATCAGCTTAGTGTGTGGTGAGAGTGAAATGCATGGGGAGCACGCTGTCACTAATATTATAACACACAAAGGTCATCACTTCAGCTGAAGCACTCGGGTTCATCTGATAATTTATGAACTTCACTCGCTCTTTGCTCACCAGCTGTCGACCTGAAGCCGGCAGTTACAAGTGGCAGCTGTTGAATTTCATGGCAAAAGAAACGAGAGGACGTAACAGCGCTGAGTCCAGTCACTCTCTGCTGTTTGCGGTTCACTAGAGTTAAGATTCTCACTCTTCAGATTAATGACCAGACTTGGCAGCTTCATTTTGGGGCAAATGGGCTGAATCTTCAGCAGCCTGCTGTGTAATCTGACTGTAAAATGAGCTTTTTTGTGTTTGTTTTTGCCTGTGCTAGGACTGTAATTATTGAGGACGGAATGTGGGAGGATTTATGTGCCTATTAATAGTTGTTCATGATGAACAATTTGGACTGGAAGGTAAATATTCAGTTTTCACAACCAAAACAGTGTCGACATTTGGTAAGGGCTCAGCGGTGGCTTCATATCTGGGATCATCCATGTATTTTGTGGGACTTTCCAGTGTTACAGGAATTTTTTTGAAAGAAACATTATCTAATGTGCTTTTTATGTAGAGGTTAATTAATTAACTTTATTACCCATCGTGTCCCATTATATTTGCTGCCTGGGCACAGAAAAAAAAAACAACAAAAAAAAAAAACATGCACGTTACCACAGTTTAAAAGCACAGACGCATGACAATCACCCGCACTGGTGAAAAATAAAACCACAAAAGATTTCATTTTCAAAACTGTGACAACATGCAAACAAAACAATTAAGTACAATACAGCAATAAACAATGCAAGAATAAAACGACCAAAGTCGAACAGAGAATCTGAAGGTACATCACATCGTGCTGAATGTTGGGACGAGGCGCCATTTTGGGAGTTACATGCAAACATTCTTGTTTTGTTTGGCTAGAAAGTTGCTTAAATTGTTTAGATCTCACTTTACCGACTGCATACAGTAGCATCTGCATCAGTAACTGTACGTAGTATGGGACAGTATTTGTTTTCAAATTAACTTACAGATGCATGTAGCGTTTATCTCTGTGATGGATAATGAGCATGATCTCCCAAAATGGCACATTTGATGGCAACTTTGCACTCTCCACAGTAAAGCAAAATGTCTCCTTAAGTAAACGTATCGCACCATAAGCTAGCAGTCAAGCCAATAACATTTGCCAAAGGTGAAAAACTACTGCAACTGGGTACAAACCGTAACTGAGATAATTTCAACCAGGGAAGTGTTACACGAAACTGCAACAGCTAAAAACAACCTTTTCCTCCATTTAGGACCCTCCAGTGTGACAACGTGCCAGAGTTCAAAGTTGCATTCAGTGCTAAAGCTTCAAGGAGTGTGTCTGGATTAAACAAATCTTCTGATAGCAAGGTTTCCATTCACATTAGCTGAAGCTGGTGAGAACTCACCCTCCTAAATGCTATTGTGACCACACCCTGACAAACACTGCATTAAACAACCCAAACATATTTCTATCAAACCAGCAGAGGAGAAACTCTGTCATGGATGACTGGTGCAGATGATGAAAAGGTTTAGAGCTGCAACATTTAACTGACTAAGTGATCAACAGAAAACATCAGACAACTCTTCTGATAATTGATAAATGGTTCAAAGTTATTTCTAGAAATGAAAACAAAAACCAAACTAGATGTTTCCCGGTCCCAGCTTCTCGTTTGTTTCTCCCACAGCTTCCTATGGGATAGCAAACCCAATATCTTCAAATATCAGGGACTTGGTTGGACAAGATAAGTGAACTGATGAAAATGTATTGGATATTTTTCACCGTTTACAGACATCTAATAGCAGCAGATTAATCAATAATGAAAACAGACATTAACTGTAACCCTAAAAACAATACTAACATTAAGAATCAATAACTGCAGTGCTGAATTGTATTTGCTGATTAATCATTCAACTGACTCATAATGAATCAGTCATTTTAAGTGATTCATCAAATAAACGATGCTTAACATTTCTAGTTTCCAGCCTCTCTTATGTGACTTCTTGCAGTGTTTTTCTTAACCTCATATGATTCCGAACTTTTCCACTGAGTTTGCCAACCTTTGTTCCAGACAAATCAAGCAATCAGAAGACAATACGTTGGGTTTTGGGATCTGACAATAGGCATTTGCTCTTATCTTCCATCATTTCCAGACTAAAACTTTAGAAGGAAAAACAAAATAAAGAACCCGGTGATTCAATCATAAGGACAGTCATGGGTTGCAGCCCTGGTGAGCTCTCTGACCAGTAAATTCAGCTGTATTGCGTGGATCACAAGGAGGACACGATACAACCACATAAAAACAAAAACAGCTCACTGTAATCTCTGACTTCATAGAAACTACGTAGGCAGTGAAACAAATCTGAGGTTTGATTGTCTAGGTTTTTCATCTCATACCCTGAAAGTAAATTTGAGGTAACCACGGCAGCTCAGTGAGCTAAAGATCTCTGTTTTTACTTTTTTTTTTTTTTTACTCCAAAAACTGCAGAAACAAAAATAGCCAAGGCAGAAACACTGTGAAATACTGACCAGCTCTTTTGTGGCTGTCATCTGAGCCTTTGAGAATTTATCGACAGAAATAAAATAAAGGTGCAGGAGCAGACAAGTACACAAGCTTTAAAGATGCAATACAGCATCAAATAAAACTGCACTGCTGTCAAACCCGATTACTTTTTTCCATAACTAATACCAGAGGACAATGCTCAATCACTGCCGAGTCCCAGCTGAATGAGAACTCATAATTTAGCTGAGCACACATTTATTCATTTCCGCATATTGCCAGGACACATCATCAGGACTCAGTGTCATCCAAAAGATGATTAACGAGACCAAGATATTCACTTCGATATCCAGATGCCTGCAAATGTATCAGTGTGTGGCTTGAATAATAACTAGATCAAACTGCAAAATCCTGTAAATCTTTTCTCATAGCAGCTCAACTATGTGCTCACAAACTCAAGCCCGAAATGTTGCTTTTGTTTCTCAGTCTGCCCATACGCAAGTACCACTCACATTAAAGCTGAATTCATAAATACTTTTTCTATATTCCCTGAAGACAAATGTCTAACTGTCAGTTAGCACGCAGGCTATGCCAGTTAGCAAACTTGATAGCTAGTCATTAGTCAGACAATAGAGAAGGCGAAAGTACGTCACGCAGTATTGAATGTTGGGATGGGGGCGTCATTTTGGGAGTATTTAGCCGCAAACATTCTTGTTTTGTTTGGCTAAAAAGCTGCTCAAATTGTTTAGATCTCACTTTGGTAATTCAGAATGAATAACTTTAGCTGACTGTAGCTAACTCTTATTGGACCTAGAGATCCCTTTGACAGGAGTGACAGACTGAAAAATGACTGCAACCTGATCTTAGCTCTCAGTTTGGGAGCTAACGCTAGCTAGCAGCTGTCAGCAGATAACACAGTCACTGCAGATGACTCAATTTCTGTTCTGTCTGTGCTCAAACTGAACACTGAAGTGGACATTTGGACGTAGTTGAAGCATCTGTCCATGTTGTTTTCATAAGGTTTACACTCCAACAGATGAGAGTTGTATAAAAATAACAGCAACATAGCTAACAAGGTAAAACATTTCCTTTGTTTTGGTTTCTTTGGTCCCTCAAAGGTCTGCATGTCAAGACTGTTTACCACTGAGTTTGCATTTTAGGCAAACTTGAAAGGTAATTTGGAGCAATTCACCTGAAATAAACAAAGTTTTCTGCAAACTGGGGTGTAAGGACTTGATTTATGCAGCATTAAGGTATATTAAGGCCATAGTTACCTGTTTTTAGGGATGTTTGTCCCTTAGCTGCACATCAGAAGCCATTACTGGTGGCTATTAGTCAGATATAACCAGTAGCACTGTTTGCACTAATTAGCTAGCTGTTTGTTAAGGTTAATTCACTTGTCTGTTCTCACGTTTCTCACATGTTTTGAAACAAACAGTATGGCTAAAAACAGTTTGCCGTGGCACAGTGACCTACATTTATTATCCTGCTACATCACACCCTATCACCACCAGTGTTGCTGGAGCAGGCCTAACATTTTATGTTATTTTTGTCCAGTTGACCTTCGTGACAGCACTGTATGTAGCTGCTGGGAGATTCTGACGCAACTGCACAAGCCCAGTACTGTTTTTGCACATACGTGAATACAGATGGACCAGCTGAGTGTCATGTGAAATTCTGCAGGGTGCTAAAGGACATGGAAGAGCAGAGGAGCTGTCATACCTTTGAGATGAGCTCATCATGATTTGCCAGGTGTGCCCGGCAGTGGATGCAGCTGTAGGTGCGGTGGCAGGTTGGCAGGTAAGCCTGGAAGGTCTTCGACTTGGTCATCTTCACCATGTCAATGGGGCAGGGCTCCTCGCTGGTGTCAGGGCTGGCACTGGAAGAGTTGCAGCTCTGCTGGACTTGCTGACAGAAGAAACACTGGAAGATGCAAGCTAAAGCCGTCGTTGTTGTGGAGTGGGTGTGTGGCAGGCTCCACACAGACACCACAGGAGAAAATCAAACCTGCAGGGGAAAAGGAAAGACAGATGTAGTGAGCGGCACACACAGATGCTCCATACTCCTATTTTTAGAGCTCACGATCTTGATTGCATTTTCAATATAAATACATCTCATTTGCTGGAGCAATCATTTGATTACGATCATCTGTTATGTGATTACAATGGCGCGTTGTTGATGACCAACATGGCTGCGTAGTGATGTAAGTTCAACATTATGACAAATCAAACAAACCTTTGTTTATGGAAAACAACATGTTTCACTTGGCAACTGATTTCTCCTTCATAGTTTAATGACCAAAGGGAGTCGTCGTCTGTTCAACTGGACACATACCTGCAGAGCGGCATTACTGGAGCTTCTGTCTAAAATAAAAGTTTTGGTGTGTTTGCCTGTCAGGAAAATCATGGCTCCCTCAAAAGACAAGCTGACCGGAGAAAAAAAAAACCTCACCTTTATGTGATTTCTCCTCATTCTGGGTAGCAATTTGTTAAATAGTGTCGCTGGACCTTATACATCCTTGCATCGTTGAATTGGGTATTTCCCCTGACCACAGCGGGAAAGCACTGAGCAAATTGCTGCTTGGCCCAAGAAAATGAGAAGAAGATGACAAACTAAGAGGCTGTGGCTATCTTCTATCATAATGCACAATGGCTGAAATAAAATAAAACAAAAACAAAGGTTCAACAGTCTCAGTCGACTGACAGGTCTCTTCACTAGTTGACTTTCATGGGGCAGCCCTAGTAAACTGTATATAAACATGGATCACATGACAGAATTTGGTTGCAAAATGTCACAAAAACAATATGGCCGCCCCTGTATTTGCAATATTTTGGCTTCACTTTTGGCATTGGTGACACACTGTCCGTCTTTATATTCAGTCTGTAGTGCAACCCAGGACTTTACAGTGTAGCGTTACTAGTTTTACTGAATAACACATGTACTTTTCCCACCACTTTCAACTGTCAGTCAAACGCTGGTGTGGGTGGACTATGACATCTTGCATCTCTATTGCCAATAGGAGGTGCTATTCATCTGTTCAGAGTGGCTTTACCTCTGTTCTCTGCAGAAAACAGTTTCTGTGCATTTTAGGATCATATCTTCCAAAGCACAGACCAGGCAGTAACAAACTTATTTGAAGGTGTTAGGGGCTGTTTATATTGTAATTATGTTTCAGTTAGCCATGCTTTGTCACCTGATACATCTTGTCATTGATCATTTAAGTGTTTAAATAGAACAAAAACACCATTTTGCACACTCTTTTTCTAAAATATATAGTCTAGTGCAGCCCCGTGGGCTCAGCAGTCACTCACTAACAAAGGTTGCAACTTGTAGCAAAGAAAAACAAACACACACACACAACAAAAAAACCTGCATCTGAAAGTGAGAACACAATGAGAACGAGTTTCAGCGGCTCTAGAAGTTTCCAGTTGAGCTTTGTGTGTTGCAACAGGAAGAGCAGTGCCCAGACAGAAGCCAACAGCCAGACGCAAAAACAAAGGAGCTTCCGCAACTCAACAGGACGCAGCCGTGACGTGATGTGAAGCATGGCTGCTCTGCAAACACAAATAAACACATGCATACTTAACATGGCTGGGAGGGTGAAAACTGGCAACTCAACTACCCTGTAGCCTTAGACGAGTCAAATTTACAGTACACACATCCTGAATAATCTGCACAGGTGCCTGAGACATAATCCCTGCATGAAAAGGACAAAATGCCCTTTCTGAATTAGTCCAAACTCTGGTGGCATGTGCATAGGGAAAAGTAAACACACCCACAGACACACAGGAGCTTTGTAAGTGTGACACTTGAGCGTCATCGCTGCAGTGATCAGAGCAGCTCTGTGCACTCGGTGCTTCGTTAGAGAAGGTGCCACTAACGCACAGCACACAGACAATAACATGTCGTTATTTGCATTTAGCCACCCCCTCCCCCCTTCAATACACAGACGGACAACATGACATGGCACACACACCTTACTTTAGTCTTCATAAATGCCAAATAAGAACAGATAAACATCACCCTGAGCTGTTTGTTTGTTTGTTTTGGTCTAATGTGAAGCCAAGTTTCTGACAGCACATGGTTTCTTTGTGTTCAATGTGTATGACGTTACTTCAACATGTTAAGTATGTTTTAAAAGACTTTAAAACGGAGTTTGAAACCCTATAAATTAGCCGTGTTTTGTTTCGCCCCTCTTCGTTACGTGGGAACGGGTCGTATTTTAATCGACACAGTTTTACGAATAAACGCCAAAAAAAAAAAAAAAAAAACTTATTTCCAAAACGGAAGCCGAGTTGAGTCGACTGGTAATCCAGTAAGAACAGCTGATGTTCAAACTGGGTAAAGTGGAAACAAAGAGGCAGCACACTGCGCGTCTCTGGCAACCTCCAACAGGAAGAAGTGCGTCCAGACAAAAGACTCGCTCCCAGCACCACCGAGTCCAACCACTTAAACAACATATTCACAACACAACGTGCGTTTTTACGGGTATTTTTTCATCTAAACTGGTTAATCTCGGCGTTACGGGCAACCTTCAATCCTCCTCTTTTCCCTCCACCTCCTCTCCTAATGTTTATTCTCAACAAAGAGCACGACGCCAGCAGTGTCGCTGCGCTGCCTGGTTTTATTGTTTGTTTTTCCGAGTCTGATGTGAATCCAGCACGACACACGACACTTTTTCATTTCAGGTTTTTTTCAGACAAACATGTTTCTGCTGCTGTACTCACCACCTGGATCAGATCTGAGCCAAACGCAGCTTGGTGGAAAACTGCTTGCTGAAGAAAGAGGTGTTTTTCAGCTTGTTTTTAAAGTTAAATTAATGTTTGTCGTCGTCCCAGGTTCTGGTCCATGGGTGATGCTGCCGGATGAGAACTTACTGTCGGGTCCTTTGGGTGCTGACGGGTCTCATTTTTCCCAACACGGGCTTTTGTTGTGTCTTTTGTGTGCGTGATGGACTGGCCTGGTTACTTTGGTACGAAACGTTACCACGTGGGAGGGAGATAGAGCTCTGACTGACAGAGCGACTGGCCAATGACTGGCTGCGCTGCCTTCAGTCTCCCGTGGGAAAGATGGAAACCAGGTTGGGTTTTTACTCTTTAGGGATTCTATTCCCTATTGCTGCATTGTATTTGTGACTATTTTTGTATCAGAATACTCTGTAGATACCATATATGAAGAGTTAATATTAGTGCTGCAGTGATTACTCATTTAATTGCAACAAAATTAATATATTTGACAAATGTCAATCTCAGCCAAAGCTTCCAAACATTTCATAGTTCCAGGTTCTTAAATGTGAGGATTTGCTGCTTTTGCCTAGATTATATTATGACCTACTATGTTAAATATTTTTGGACTGCTGGTCAAAGAAAATAAGACATTTAATGATGCCACCTTTGTTCTATGACATTAAGATGATTATTTTCACTGGTTTCTGGTATTTATAGATCAAACAATTAAGCAATTAATAAAAGAAAAGTCAGATTAATAAAAACTATTGTTAGTTGCAGCCCCAGAGTATATTGTAAGTTATTTATATGGCACTTTAATTTAGTTTTTGACTATTTGTAAATAGTGGTACATACTCAAAACACAGATTTATGTGTCTGTTCCTGTGAATTATTTATCACAAGCAGCAAATGAGATCATATATCTTGGTTTCAGAAAGACAAAGCTCTGATAGGTATTGCGTTGTGGCTGAATGGATTATTTCCCATGCGTGATGAACGCGCCACTGAGGGAGGAGGGAGGGCGCAGATACCCGGATGTGTAAATAAATACAAGATGAGAATATGAATCTGATTCCTCTTCTTTGTCTGATATTAAAAATAACAATTGCTCTCTGTCATTCTTGATTTTCCATCTGTTGCTCTTCATTAATCAAAAACAGGGTCTCGTTTGGTTTCATCTTTCACTCAAATTACCAATCGTGTGATCAATTAGACTGTTTTCACGTTAACTGACCTATGGACTGATTAAGTGGCATTGAGGAGTCCTTTAAGTTTTATAACGATGCCAAACAAAACAAAACCATCAATCTGATATGATCCTGACCCCATATGGGAGAAGAAACACGAGAAAGGTCAACTTAACGTCATAACCCAGCAGCAAAGAAACACTAAACGAAGATAAGGATGACATTTGAATGACACTGCCTTGAAAACGACCACACAGCTGTGTGAGGTTTTGCGCCAAAACAAGCCAGCCTTTGTTGGTTAATCTTAGAAAGAGGCCAATAAATTCTTCGCTTACTTCCTTAAAGCCATGTGAGGTCAAACTGACAGCCTACCTATTATTTATTTTTTAAATTGTAAATTAATAAACAAAACAGCAGCCCGATCGCCCCCACCTCCTCCTCCTCCTGCAGCACTGTTTATGACAGTACTGCATCGTTCTAACATTGAACCGAATCACATCTGTAATACGATGCTATGAAAGATTACATGAGATACAAAAAGCCTAAAACAAAACATGAATCTGGTACCTACCCTCAAACAAAAGCCTGCCCTCGTCCTACCCTTGCTGTCCTGACGTCGAGGACGTGCGTCAGCCCTAAAGACTACAGCAACAATTCATGTCCTTATTATTTATTTATTTATTTCAACTGCCTTTCTCTGAAAAACAATGCTGACACCGCAGAACGGTCACGGTTATGTTGAATTTGCCAGAAAGCATTAAATGTGTCGCTTCACCATGAGAGGAGGATGTATGTAAACATAACATTGGGCACTTGACTGCAGCTTCCTTCAGAGGTGCAGGCTGCGCGTGCGCGTTACAAAATCCATCCTTTCAGCGT